>NC_087189.1:11609881-11699881 GCF_035594125.1 Scylla paramamosain | reverse complement strand
ATATATATATATATATATATATATATATATATATATATATATATATATATATATATATATATATATATATATATATATATATATATATATATATATATATATATATATATATATATATATATATATATATATATATATATATATATATATATATATATATATATATATATATATATATATATATATATATATATATATATATATATATATATATATCGCACACTCAAAGAAAAAACAAATCATTTAAAAATTAGCAGCGAGGTCTGCCCACAATCTTTAATCTACTACTTTCCTTCAATTTCCTTTTTTTTTTTTTTATTTCTGTCCAAACTCTTCAATATTCTCAATCTTTCTACAAGCAAAGCAAAGTCTTGCTCACGTCCCAGGACACCGCAGCACCAAGACATGCTTCTCAGCTCTCTCCTACACCAACGCCTTCTAACTTGCCTGGTTGCCCTTGCCCCACGGCTGCGCAGTCTAGCTTGCTCTGAAGCGCCACGAAAAGCCTCGAGAGCACTGCTGCCACTCCAGTTCTGTATTGACCCACCTGTATACCGGGGCTCTCCCTATCCGGTGAGAACTCACCCCTGTGGTGTTCACTTCCCCCCTTCCCTATCCTTGTCCCCTACTTCACCCGCTGTCAGACCACCTAGCTTGTAACCCAAGACGTACTTGAGTGACCCTCAGGTGCTACGGTGGCTTGTATGGCTCTGGTGGCGGTGGGAGTGGGGTTGGCCTCCTACTGTTCTCTACCGCTAAATTCTTCCTTCGCGCTCCCGTGGGATTTATCCTATGGCAGGGCAGCCTGCAATACCCAAGGAAGGGCACTGATCGCTCTGCCTCTTTCTGTGGGTTGGACCAGGTGTGTGTACACTTTTTTTGTTTAACCTGTCTTCCATACTGGTCTGTGTTGAATGCATGCTGGCAACAGCAACTTTCCTAGGGAAGAGAAGACCCGTGAGGGGCAATCACTCCTACCACTGCGACTCCCGTTGGGGAGGGGGGGCGTCCGTTGAAGGGAGTGATTGTAGGTAAACCTGCTCCTAGGAGAAGTCTTATCTGTAGGGGTAGGAAATTTAGTTATGACCTTGGAGCATGGCGAGGATAAAGGTCAAATGCAGGGATCCACCGGACAGGAACAAGAAGATCAAGCTGATTGCACTCCTTTCAACTAAGCAGACTCAGATCACAAGAATACACAAAACACCGGATGGGTATGCAGTTATCCTATTAAATGAAGAGCATGCAGATAGGATTTTTGATAATAAACTGAAAACTGAGCTGAACAATAATGGATTTACCCCCTCTTGCCTACAGAAATGAGAGTTAAAACGAGTGTCATCATCACAAGACTCGACGACATCATCTACTTGAGAACAGAAAGAAATCCAAGAAGAAATAATCAGCAAGAATACATGGATGAATAACCTTATGACCCAACCTTATGACAGATCTGACCTAGGCAGACTTCAAGATGACAATGTTTATACGAGAAAAATCACCAAAGAGGAAGTAAAACAACAAATAATCCATCTTAAAAATAAGGCACCGGGTCTCTCTCACATCAGCAAGATATTCCTCATCAACACAACAGATAAAACTATACAAAAATTAACAGACATCTATAATGCTTGTCTATCAGCAGCTTTGTTCCCAACCATCTTCAAGTGTACAGTTATTAAATTCATCCCAAAACCCGGTAAACCACTTTGCAACCCCATCAACTACAGACCAATATCTCTCCTAGAAATACCTAGCAAAATCTTTGAAAAGCTTCTGTTAACCAGACTGAACGCCTTCCTCATACAACACGAAGTAATCAAAGACAGGCAGCACAGTTTTTGACAACAGAAGGGAACCAACACAACAATTGCTGCAGCATACGAATACATCGCAGCCGCCCTTGCAAACAAGAAACAATGCTTTGTAATCCTGAGAGACGTCAGCAAGGCTTTTGATAAGGTCTGGCATGATGGCCTAAAATACAAATTGATGCAACTCAGACACCCAGATATTCTTCAGCGAATAACATCCAACTTTCTCGATAATAGAAAAGCCAGAATCAAAATAGGTAAAGAAACAAGCACTCATATCTCAATAGAAAGCGGTGCACCACAGGGAAACATCCTCTCACCGACCCTCTACTCATTACACACGAATGCCATTCCTCACTGTGCCGCAGGCTGTATGGACATTATGTACGCAGATGACATAACGCAAATCATAACAGACCCAACCAAGTCAAAAGCAATGATGAAGAGAAAAGTAGAGAGAGAGATAAACCAAATAAATTTCTTTGAAAAGACTGGAAAATAAAAATCAATGCAGAGAAGTTTAAAATAATCCTCATGGCGCAATACAAGACACACGACATTATTATCGACGGATCCAAAATACCAATCAGCAAAGAAGGAAAACTATTGGGCTTCACCTTACAATCTACCGGATTAATAGGCCACATCACCGATAGAATAAACAAAACCAGAGCAGCAATCTCCGAAATAAGAAGATTCATCAACCTCACTCCTGCAATAAAAACAACACTGGTCAAAACACTCATAATCCCTATTCTGGAGTACCCACCCATCCCATTATGCAGCTGTTCAATTACACAACAGACAAGGTTACACCGTACATTAGATAGAGCCATCAAGTTCATATTCCACAACGACAATAGAGAATTACTTCTGGAAGAGATGTACGAAGAAGCATGTATCACCCAAGTTAATATTTCATTACACAAAAAAGCTAATAAAATATAGGAAACCATTCGTCTCATGGATCAAACCAACTACCAGATTACAAATGATCACTACTGGTTTCCACGATCCACAAAGATAATAGACACTCCTCAGCCTGACCCACTGTTCTAGTGAATGTACTATACCTGGATAAATTGTCTCTCATACTCACACTGCTCCACAGGGTGGGATCGATGTCGGGCTCCTGTCCGCCGCTTACCCTCGCCCTGAGTCGCCGGGGAATGGGAGAACAAATAACTCACTACTGACTTGATTCCTTACCTTACCTTATGCACCCCCTGACGTTGGGTACTTGCCCCTGGTAGGCACTGCATGTCTTTCAGCTGCGGAGGCGGCAGATGGCTGCACCAGCCCCCTGAGTCGCTGCATCGGATATCTCTTCGTGGAAGGGTAATCCTGGGGTGTCTGCGAGGGGAAAAGTAATTGTAGGAAGAAGATCTAGGGGAAGACAAAGAATGAGATGGAGGGATGGAATTGTGTTAGAACTGCAAAGAATGGGAGTCACAGGGGAAAATGGAGGAGACAGAAATAACTGGAAGAGACTCCTATATGGCACCAACCCCTCACTCTAGCAAAACGGCGAAAGGAGAAAAAATAAATAAATAAAAAACAATAAAAAAATAATCACATGGAGGCGAGAACATTCTACCACCAGTTAGTTCTGTCCCTCGAGCGGTACTTGCCGAGGAGAGCCAACGGGGAACACTGGACTTGGGGAGGCTGTCCCTTCGAGACGGGGGAGATTGTTCTTGTGGTGATGTGCGGTTTGTTCGCCCTCTACCTTCTCTTGCAGGCGTTTCCGGTGCATTGCTTGGTGTGGGAGGCCTACCTGCTGGTGGTGAGCCGCAAACGGTGGGAAGTAGAACTTAGAAAGAAGAAGAGAAGGGCGATGCAAAGACTCCCTCCTTCTTCGTTGAATATAAGACCACGCTCTTTCCCTCCCTTCTCCGATGAAATTGATCATATCACAACTTCCTTATCGTCCTCCTCCTCGTCTTCATCTTCATCTTCCTCCTCCTCTTCACCCTCCTCTTCCTGCTCCTCCTCATCATCATGGTCCACGTTGTCACCTTCGTCGTCATCTTCGTCATGGCGAAAGGAAGGAAAGGGAAAGAAATGAAGGGAAGGGAGGGGAACAAAATGAAGGGAAGGTGAAGATACTCGTATGGTACTGATTCTTTTTAAAGTTCTTATGTTTTGGAAAATTTTTTTTTTATTCTCGTCTTCGTATACCTCCTTGTTTTCCCATTCTCCTCCACTTCCCTTCCTTTTCATTATCCTCCTCTTGCTCCTGATTTCTCCCCCCCCTCCTCCTCCTCCTCTCTCTCTCTCTCTCTCTCTCTCTCTCTCTCTCTCTCTCTCTCTCTCTCTCTCTCTCTCTCTCTCTCTCTCTCTCTCTCTCTCTCTCTCTCTCTCCCCTGGAGCCATTTTGTCTCCTGGTCGGAGCCATCATTTTATACAACAAATCAAATTTTGACGGGGTTTTTTTTTTTTTTTTTTTTTTTTTTTTGAGCGCGGCAAAATTTGGGCATCTTATATTTGCTGTAATACTTTATGTAACACTGTCAAGTGCTGTAATGTTTCACATTTCACTTTTCTCATTCATTATATACTTTTAGATTTATATTTTCGCTTTGTATTAAGATGTCTATTTTTGTCCGCCGTTTAAGGGTTAAGGATAGTGGCTTAAGGAAATAGTGTGGATTAAGGTTATTCAAATGAAGGAAATAGTCTGGATAGTAGAGTAAGAAAACACTCTGTATTAAGGATAGTGGACTAAAAAAACTGTGTTGTAAGGAGAGTAGATTAAGGAAATTAAGATTAAGGATGGTAGATAAAGAAAAGAGTCTGGAACAAATATAGCAGATTAAGAAAATAGTTTGAATTAAGGTTATTAGATTAAGAAAATAATCTGGATCAATGATACTTGACTAACTGATTAGTCTGGATTAAGGATAGTAGAGAAAGGAAACAGTCTGCTAAAGGATATTAGATAAAGGAAACAGTCTGGATTAAGGGTAATGAATTAAGGACAATGCTTGGATGAAGATCTTTAGGTTATATATATATATATACTCGTATATATATATATATATATATATATATATATATATATATATATATATATATATATATATATATATATATATATATATATATATATATATATATATATATAATGTATTGCAATTTCTTTTGTGAGTTAGAGAGTTGGTTCCATATTAGTTTTGTTGTGATCTAATGACTAACGTCAGTAGAGACTTGAACAGAAATACATCATTCATTTTATTTTCCCTCTTATGATGGAATGCCCATGTATATATCATAAGTTAATTATCTTTATGCCATTATCATCATTAATACTACTATTTATTATTCATGTATTTGATTGGTATGTACGACGCCTCTCGTTTCCCTTATGTTTTCGATCAGTCCTTTGGTGGCGTCACGCGCGTCCTCGGCGGTCAGCCGCTGGCCTTTGGGCCGTATAGGTTTACTCTGTACTTGGCAGTTTGTTATTATACTGAGAGATATTTTACACAGTGTTTGCTGTTATCCCTGGATTTAGACATTACCACATGTGCTAGCTCAACCCCGTAGCACATATTTGGTGACAGCGGTGGGATGGCGGTGGACGCTTATCACAAGCAGACAGGACCAGGACAAAGCACAGGAACTGGGAGACAGGCAGGGAACTAGCCGGAGACAAGGCCGACTCCGCGAAGTGTGTAGGAATATCCAAATCGTAGAACAGGCTGCAAAGCCTATAAGGCACTCAGCAAATACGGCAGGAGTGAGGGGACAGGAAAACCGAAGTGAATCCAGGCGGCAGCAAACAGCGGTGGTAAGTATGTGAAGGGACGACACTAGAGGCCATAAAACAAGAGAACAAGGCGTTTCTATCCCCAATAAATTGTGAAATAAAAATTCACTACAAAAATCATAACACTGCACAAATAACGCACATGATGATAAAATCTTCAAGTGTGGTGAATCGTGGCAGATTATGCGCTGGAAAGCCACGAGCAGGAAAGACCACACGGACAGGAACACCAAAACTTGCAGATGTGAAGAGTGACGGCATGAGATCCAAAGTCTTAGAACGATGGGATCAGCAGCAATGCAGTCGAGTTGCAATGGTGATGGGTTGAAATGTCCAGACTTGAAACAGGAACGGCGTCGGTGATGGCTTGAAGTCGTACGGGCACGGGCTGGCGCAGCAGGCTCGGCATAAAGAAACTTGAAAGAGGCCCTAAAAGCAGCGTTAATTGCGTCGCCTCTCACGCGTCTTCTCAAAAATGATGTCTCTTTCATATGGCACAACGCCCAGCAAACTAGCTTTGACCGACTCAAGCATGCACTCATTCATACTTGCTCATTCATCTTGCCTTTCCAGATTACAGTCTGCCTTTTACACTCTTCACCGATGCAAGTGCTTTAGGAATAGGCGCTTTTCTAATGCAGCAGACTGAGAGTTCTTGTCCTCAGGTCATTAATTGCGTATGCCAGCCATACCCTGAATGGTGCTGAGTCTCGCTATTAAGTTAGTCATTTAGAGGCTCTGGCACAAGTATGGGCTTTATGCTATTTTTGTGACATCATCTATGGCTACCAATTGACTGTTTATACTGATCGTGCTGCCTTGCTTCACCTTTTCAAGGGAAAATATTTATTAGGTCAGCTCGCCAGATGGTTCGTCATAGTCAATGAATTTAACCCGACGGTCAAGTATTTGCCTGGTAAAGCAAATGTGACTGCAGATACTCTCTCTCGAAATCTTGCTGTTGCTTCTGTATCAGAAATTACTAATTTCTCACGAGAGGAGCAGCGTGAAAGGAGCCGTAGGGTTTTTCCGTTAGGCTTCCTTAATAATATCATATATATATATATATATATATATATATATATATATATATATATATATATATATATATATATATATATATATATATATATATATATATATATATATATATATATATATATATATATATATATATATATATATATATATATATATATATATATATATATATATATATATATATATATATATATATATATATATATATATATATATATATATATATATATATATATATATATATATATATATATATATATATATATATATATATATATATATATATATATATATATATATATATATATATATATATATATATATATATATATATATATATATATATATATATATATATATATATATATATATATATAACATTTTTTTTGTTTTAAAGCAAATTTAATCAACCTTCCTCTAATGACACGTAGACCACACCTAAGAAATACATAAAATTACCTTACTATGGCCACCTTAGTTATACTATTAGAAAAAGACTCACTACCATACTTAAAACACAATGTCCTGACATCAAGTTCATTTTCATTTTCACCAATACTTTTACTATTGCCTCTTTCTTTTAATTCAAAGACAGTATTCCTATTGGACTCATCTCTAATATCATTTATGAATTCACTTGCTCGAGTTGCAAGACTCGATATATTGGAGAAACAAAGAGGAATCTAACACAAAGAATCAGTGAACATAAAGGTAAAACTCGATACGTACACACAAACAGCTCATCCCCATTCTCAGCAACAGGAACACATTCAAATAAACATGATCATCTCTTTACGGAGAAGGATTTCAGTATATTACATAAAGCTGGCGCACATACAGACATTAAAATATTAGAAGCTATCTATATCAAACACTTGAAACCTGAATTAAATCATCAGTTATCATCATCACAACTATATCTTATAAATTCTGTTCAGAGCTTTGGGTATCCAAGCTCGTAATCAACATACGAGTATCTCACACACCGCCTCCCTTTGTCAGTCCTCACCACACCACCAGCGAGAGCACACAAGGTCTGTTTACAGCATTACACACCTATTTTTTTTCATTTACTTCGCCCAGTATCAATGCTTGTCAATAGGTCACATTATATATATATATATATATATATATATATATATATATATATATATATATATATATATATATATATATATATATATATATATATATATATATATATATATATATATATCATTACTGTCTGTTTCTTGTTTATTTTATTTTTTTATTTATTATTTTTATTTTTTTTTATTTATTTGTTTTATTTATTTATTTTTATTCATTTTATTTATTTATTTTTATTTATTTTATTTATCTTTTATTATTTTTTTTACTGTACTTATGTTGTTGCTGTTTTTTTTTTTTTTTCGATTTACAAGTGTTTGTGTCTTTCCTCAGCCCGTTCGCTGCTCACATTGCTGTGCCCTCTATGAGTTACTATATTGTGTGTTTTTTTTTTTTTTTTTTTAATGTATCGTATGATATACTAAATTTTACTTATTTTTTTAGCCCGATGATGCCTTTTGTGAAGGTCACACTTTGCAAAACAATAAATTGAAGAAACTCTGGATGTATCCTTGCTCACCTCATCTATTTATCTATCTATTTATCTATCTATCTATCTATCTAACCTAAAGATCTTTATCCAAGCATTGTCCTTAATTCATTACCCTTAATCCAGACTGCTTCCTTTATCTAATATCCTTTAGCAGACTGTTTCCTTTCTCTACTATCCTGAATCCAGACTAATCAGTTAGTCAAGTATCATTGATCCAGATTATTTTCTTAATCTAATAACCTTAATTCAAACTATTTTCTTAATCTGCTATATTTGTTCCAGACTCTTTTCTTTATCTACCATCCTTAATCTTAATTTCCTTAATCTACTCTCCTTACAACACAGTTTTCTTAGTCCACTATCCTTAATACAGAGTGTTTTCTTACTCTACTATCCAGACTATTTCCTTCATTTGAATAACCTTAATCCACACTATTTCCTTAAGCCACTATCCTTAACCCTTAAACGGCGGACAAAAATAGACATCTTAATACAAAGCGAAAATATAAATCTAAAAGTATATAATGAATGAGAAAAGTGAAATGTGAAACATTACAGCACTTGACAGTGTTACTCAAAGTATTACAGCAAATATAAGATGCCCAAATTTTGCCGCGCTCAAAAAAAAAAAAAAAAAAAAAAAAAAAAAAAACACGCCAAAATTTGACTTGGATAGTCTGATGGCTCCGACTAGGAGACATAATGGCTCCAGGTGAGAGAGAGAGAGAGAGAGAGAGAGAGAGAGAGAGAGAGAGAGAGAGAGAGAGAGAGAGAGAGAGAGAGAGAGAGAGAGAGAGAGAGAGAGACGGAGAGAGAGACAGAGAGACAGAAACGGAGAGACAGATACAGATACAGAGACAGAGACAGACAGACAGAGGGACAGACAGAGAAAGATATAGATGCAAATACAGAGACAGAGACAGAGACGGAGAGACAGAGACGGAGAAACAGAGACGGAGAGACAGAGACAGAGACAGAGAAACAGTGATGGAGAGACAGAGACAAACACGGAGAGACAGAGACAAACAGAGACAGAAAGACAGAGACAGATAGAAAAACGGAGAGACAGAGACAGAGACGGATAGAGAGAAGGAGAGACAGAGACAGAGAGACAGACGCGGAGAGATAGAGACAGAGACAGAGACAGACACAGACAGAAAGACAGAGAGAGACTTATACAGGAACAGAGACGGAGAGACATGGGGAGGAGGATGGAGTGGGGGTGGAGGTGGGGATGCGGGAAGTGGAGGTGGAGAAGGAGAGGGAGAGGGAATAATAGCTTTCTGTCACCTGCAGCCACCAAGTCTTCCACCCGGAGTCATCATTCTATCCAGCCAGTCAAATTTTGGCGCGTTTTTCGGAGCACGTCGAAATGTGAGCACCTTCTATTTGCTTTGATACTTTGTGTTTGACTTTCAAGCGCTGTACTGTTTCTTATTTCAATTTTCTCATTCATTATAATAATTTAGATTCAGATTTTCGCTTTGAATTATGATGTATATTTTTGTCCTCCGTTATAGAGTTAATCCAGGCTATCTCCTTAAGCCAATGACTTTAATCCAGACCACTGCCGTAAGAAAGATACTATCCTTAATTTTGTATTCCTTAACTTACACAATTTTTTTTAATATAATGCTATCCTTGATATCAATATTCTTAACCTAATATCCTTAATCCAGTCTATTTTCTTAAACCACAATCCTTAACCTAGACTATTTTCTAAATCTACTATCTTTAATCTTAATTTTCTTAACTTGTATCCTTACTCGACTGTCCTTAATACTAATTATTCTAACTTAATATCCTTAATCCACACTGCTTTCTTAATCTACTGTCCTTAATCCTAATTTTCTTAACTTAATATCCTTAATCCAGAGTATTTTCTTATAATATCCTTAATCTTAACTTTTGACTTGATATCCTTAATCCAGACATTTTGTTCTAATATCCTTAATCTTAATTTTCTTAAACTAATCTCCTTAATCTAGACTATTTTCCTAAACCATTGTTCTTAATCTACACTATTTTCTTAATCAGCCATCCCTAGTTATAATTTTCTTAACCTAATATTCTTAATCCAGGCAAATTTCTTAATCTACTACCCTCATTCTTATTTTTTTTTAGAGTACCATCTATAATACAGATTATTTTCTTAGTCTACTATCCTTAATCTTAATTTCCTTTATCCTCTCTCCATAATCCATATTTTAGTGTAATATCGTTCTCAATTTCATTGATCTTCTATCCTTAACACTTCTATCCTTCTACTCCCCCTAATCCTGACTGTTCTCTTAGTCTAATGTCCTTAATCCTGACAATTTCTTTAATCTAAAGTCCTTTATCCAGAAGACTTATTCTCATATCCTTAATCCCGACAAAATTTTGTACACTCTTCTTCCGTTTATTTCTTCCCTCTGCTGATGAGATCTCCCTCATACATAACGAAAAAATCAGAGCAGATTCTGAGGGGACGCGGCAGTACCGCGCGCTCTTCTATGGAAGAGATCGAGGCGGAATTGTTTTCCTTTGAGCGTCAAGGTCATAGACAAATCAACATAATCTATAGCTGCTTGTAATTGACAGAGCAGCTTTAGTCCAAGCACAAAGTCTTTACTTTTGCGCACCCGTTTGTAACGCATCTTTCGCACTGTGTCTGTGCCGCTGCCAAACTGCAGCATGACTCTTCCTGGCGGCACAGTCCACCTGCCTGTCATGCCCCGCACCTTGTCCAGGCCAGTCTAGGTGATACAGAATGTTATCTCGGCACCTGTGTCCACCAGCACCTGCAGCGGCTCCTCGATGCCTTGTGCCCGTGCGATAAACATGAATGTATTGCCTTTTCTATGTTATCTCCGCCGCAGACGTTCAGGGTGACGCAGGAACAGGCTGCTGCTGTCGTCGAGATGGAACTGCTGCCGCATCTTGGCCTCCTGCAGGAGGCTCATGGAGAGAACTATTGCGTGTCTGGCAGACCCCTTGAATTTCATCCCCCGTACAAGCACCAATATGGGCGCGTTGACCGACACGCCGCCCTTCAGCTCCACCACCACCACGCCCAGTTTGATCACGTCCACGTCCAGCTTGCCATTCCAGGTCTCCAGGCGTTTCTTCACAGTTTCCTCGCGCCCTGTGACGAGGCCCAAACTCTGGGCCAGTGACAGGTTCATGGCACTGATCGAGGCGCCGGTGTCAAGCACGACAACACACGGTGTGCCGCGCACGGTCGCATCCACCTTGCTTCCTTTCTCAATATGAATATGGCAGTACTTTCTCATATCCCTCTCCTCCTTGTTGACTCTCTCGGCGTCCACTTTCAGCCTCAGCACGTCATCGCTGTCCATCTTCCCTGACTTCTTTCGTTCTTTCCTTCCCTTCCCCTTGCTCTTCTTTACCTGCTTCTTGTGGTCGCCCGTGTCCTGCCTCTTCCTCCTCTTGGCCTGGTTGTCATGCTCCTCTGTGTCCTGCCACTTCCTCTTCTTGGCCTGGTTGTCATGCTCCTCTGTGCCCTGCCTCTTCTTCTTCTTGGCCTGGTTGTCATGCTCCTCTGTGCCCTGCCACTTCCTCTTCTTGGCCTGGTTGTCATGCTCCTCTGTGTCCTGACTCTTCCTCCTCTTGGCCTGGCTGTCATGCTCCTCTGTGTCCTGCCTCTTCCTCTTCTTACTGTGTTTCTCAACCTCTTGCTCACAATCCATCTTACTCTCGTGGCTCTCATCTCCCCCCTTCCTTGTTTTGGTGCGATGCTTTACCTCTTCACAGCTTTCAGTGTGCGTCTTCTTGTGGCTGGTGCAGTCTCCGAGGCTCTCCAACCTCCTCTTCTTGTTGTGTTCCTTGGTCTCTTTCGTCTTTTCCATGTTCCTCTTCTCACCGAGGATCTCGTGGGCGTCCATTGCTTTTTGTTTCCTCTTCTTGTTGTTGAGTCTCGTAGCATACAGTGGTGTGCCAAAATCTTCAGGCATGGCACAGACTTACAAAGAATCTGTGCGTCAGAGGGTACGGCCATGTGATGTTCAGTATACTCTAACGCCTCCTTCTTGGGGGAGGTCTCAGCAGCTTGGATCTAAAGCACTGCGGCACCCACCAGGCTCACCAATCAAAGGCCTCGACTCTGGAATGTGATAAGGTCTTCAGCCAATCAGATGCAAGAATGAATCAAAATACAAAATCGAGATTATTTTACATTGGCTACAGAGATACTGTTTCTCCAGCACTGCATTCATGAACACTCCCTTCAAATCCATATATTACTGTATAATACATTTATACCAGTACAACACCTAGGAAGGCGATTGACAAAGTGAAGCTCATGTTTGAAGACTGCTGGATATCTGAGATGACTTTTCGTTTTAACTTGTGTTAATGTTATTAACTACAAAATCAAGGTTTATCAGTTTATTAGCAGCTATTTCAGGCACCGCGCACGTACCGCACTTCAAATCACTCTAGGTCAAAAACTATGCAAGAGGTCAATCGTTGTGTTATACAGGGTTCGATAAGAAATTTCATTCTGCATTCAATGATGTATCTGATATTGCTGAGAAAAATAAAAATTCGGTGAAAACTGGAGAAAGCGAAGTCACTTTCCAAAATGTCATTTTCGATTCCCTTCTTATACTTTTTGCAAGTTAGCCATTGACTTCACCGAATAGAAGAGATGAAACCTATATCATATAAAATTGCTAGTTCTGCTATGAGATGGTGCTAATTTCGTTACGATCAGCCTTGTAGTTACGGATATATTAGCGTATGAATATGTTACAGGGGAGCCGGACAAATAGCGCCTAGGCTAATAAAAAAAAAAAATCATTCTAGCTTAAAACACTGCGAAACCTGAATGATTGTCCTACAAACCTTTGGATAGGAAATTTCATTCTGCGTTCAATGGTATGTGTCCGATCTTATTCAGACAAAAATAAGTTGATGAAAATTGAGTAGTTTTTAAGAAATCCCATTTTAGACATCCTTCTACTATTTGCAAATTACCCATTGACTTTACGCAATAGAAGAGATGACAGATATATCATATAAAATTGATAGAGTTGTACTATCATGTGGTGCCAATTTTGTTACGATCGGCCCGGTAGTTCCGTAAAAATTAGCATTTGAATGTGGTCAGGCTGGGTCGGGCCAGGCCGGACCTGGCCCGACTGAGTGTTGGTGGTAATTTGGTGGATATCAGTATTGTATAATCTTTGAATACATTACTTGAGTTCCCATTTACTACTTTTCAAAGTAACTCTTGTTGACACCATTCTGATGCCTGCAAGATGAACTCGTTTGTTTTGTTTACATACATCAAAATTGCTGTTACAGTGCAACAAACACAGACACAAGACACAGACAAGACACAACAGCAGGAAGAAAAAATAAACCGCTTGGGCGAAGACAGCCTGGAACAAAAGGGAATTAAAAAGGAATGATGTAGAGGACAAAGTGGAGAAAGCGACAGAGAAGGTAAAGTAAGCCAAGAGGCGATGGAAGCACCAGAAAGAAACCATGGAAACTGTCACGACCACAGACCATAGCACTGTCTCTAGATGCCACTGCACTTGGGTCAGCTTCCCAGGCCTACGTACCACCCTGTAGCCTAGTGCGGGCAAAATACCTCTGAGTCCAGGAGGCAGTAGGCACCTGCCGAAAAAGGTGGTAGGCACCTGCTGAAACGATAATTACTCCCAGTGAGGTATAATGCACTGGATCAGGGGGTGCTGTGAACTTATCATTGAACCCAGCTGTGACCTCACTGAATCTTTCCCTTTGTGTCTCACAACACAAGAGGGCAACGCTCTTCCTTCACAGAAAACTACAAGCACCTGATTACGAACACACCCTTCATTCAAAATTCTAAATTATCATGGAGACTCCTACACCAGCCTCAGAGTCTCCATCTGGGGAGGGGGCCACAAATGTCCCCAGGTCAGACTGCTCTTGTGGTATGGACCCTAAGTGTTTTGGCATCCCCCTCAACTTTTTCTTCATTAACTTCTGCAACATTCGATCAATCTGTAAAACACCCCCTTTCCTCAACTAAACCTCATCTTTTTTTTCCTCACTGA
Organism: Scylla paramamosain; assembly: GCF_035594125.1. Classification (NCBI taxonomy): domain Eukaryota; kingdom Metazoa; phylum Arthropoda; class Malacostraca; order Decapoda; family Portunidae; genus Scylla; species Scylla paramamosain. Next base: position 11,685,619 of record NC_087189.1, on the reverse strand, counting down.
CACACAGATGTCTGAGGCAACTGACAGTAGCCCCTTTTCTGTTCCCTCCTACTTTCTGTATCCTCATTCTTAATCCAAGGCTGGATGTTGCGTCTATGTGCGCAACAACTTAACCTTGTACCCATGCTCTTGAACCTTCCTGGTTATGACAACAGTCTCTCTCAAACTAAATTTATCTGTGCTGTATACCTCTCTCCTAACTCCTCTGACTAAGAAATTCTCAGAAATGGAGCATATTCTGTTTCTCTTCCCTTTTGCAGAAATATCCTTTCTTGGAGACTTTAATGTTCACCACCAGCTTTGGCTTTCCACTCCCTTCCCTTGTGAAATAAACTTTAACTTTGCTATCCTGCACGACTTAGAGCAGTTGGTGCTACACCCTGCTCGTATTCCTGTCTTGGAGATACGCCCACATTCTTGACGTTTTCCTAACTTCTAATCCTGCTTATGCTATTACCCTATCTTCTCTGTTGGACTCCTCCGATCACAATCTCATATCTGTATCTTGTCCTATCGCTCTAATCGCTCCTCAGGATCCCCCTAAGTGGAGATGCCTCTGGCGGTTTGCCTCTGCTAGTTGGGGGGGACCTGAGGAGGTGTTTTGCTGATTTTCCTTGAAATGACTACTGCTTCTGTGTCAGAGACCCGTCTCTGTGTGCCAAGCACTTAATAGTGATCGTGTCTGGCATGTTGACGTAAACCTGTGTATGTACCAGCTCCAAAGGTAAAGAAGATAGCGAGTTCAAGCCACAAATACAGGCCAATACATTTCTAACTGAACAGTGAGATGTCTAGCTAATATCCCAAATTATTAACTAACTTAGCTTCCCTTCAAATTCACATCACAATAACAATAAGTACAACACACCCTCTCGCTATGAAATATAACCGCCAACTGGAGAGTAAAGCGAAGCTGCTACGCATAAAAAGATTAATAAAAAAAAAGCTTAGTTAGTGAGCGTGGTTACTACTCATATATATATATATATATATATATATATATATATATATATATATATATATATATATATATATATATATATATATATATATATATATATATATATATATATATATATATATATATATATATATATATATATATATATATATATATATATATATATATATATATATATATATATATATATATATATATATATATATATATGGCGCCACGGACCACTGGATCTTCGAACTTTCGTTTACCAGAGGTCGGCAACCTGCGGCTCCAGAGCCGCGTGCAGCTCTTTCAAGAGACATGTGCGGCTCCTGCCAACTACATAAAACTGTCTAACTTATTGTAGGATACGTAGAAAAATGAGAGAGAGAGAGAGAGAGAGAGAGAGAGAGAGAGAGAGAGAGAGAGAGAGAGAGAGAGAGAGAGAGAGGCGAGACGAGACGAGACGCGAGATCCACTACTTCTATAGTACGAATATGATTCCTGTATGATACACTCCATCCAAGCACCCCAGCCTCTGCCCAACACTACCTGGCAGTGTTGGGCAGGCATCTCGTTCAGTGAAAACGCACTCCCATAGTTACTAGGACGGCTATTTTTCCTCCTCCTCCTACTAGTACTGCTATACTACTACTACTACTACTAATACTACTACGATGCCAGTACTACTACTATTACTACTACTACTACTACTACAACTAATAATAATAATAATAATAATAATAATAATAATAATACTGCTACTACTATACCAGCACTACTGCTACTACTACTACTAAATAATACTAATATCAATACTACTATACTACTACTACTATATTACTACTACTACTACTACTACTACTACTACTACTACTACTACTAATAATAATAATAATAATAATAATAATGGTACTGCTACTACTACTACTACTACTACTAATACTACTCCTGCTGTTGCTATTACAACCTTTTCTTCAGTGAAAGATATTAAGACGTAATCAATTACTGGAGAAATGGCATCGAGGAGGAGGAAAACTGAAGATGAAAATAGAGAGTTTAGGAGTGAATGGACTGAGCATTTTGCATTTGTTCAGAATTCTAGAGGGCATCCTTTGTGCCTCATATGCAGTGAAGAACTGGCCAACAATAAAAAAAATCCAACCTTGAGAGGCATTTTCAGAGGAAACACAGTGACTTTGCTGAAAATTATCCAGTTGGAGATGCCAGAAAGAAAGCTGTGGAGGAACTGCAGCTCAGAGCAAAGCAGAGCCAGAATGTATTCGCGAAATGGGTGAAGTCCTCCAAGAATACAACTACTGCCAGTTTTGTGATAAGTCATGAGATAGCAAAACGTGGAAAGCTTTTTACAGATGGTGAATATATAAAAGATTGTTTCATCAGTGCAGCAATGCATCTGTTCAGAGAATTCAGAAACAAGGATGAAATTATTAAGAAAATTAAGAATGTGCCATTGTCTGCTAAAACGATGAGGGACAGAGTATTGAAACTTGCACAAGACACCACCAGTCAGCAAACTGTGGACATCAATTCTGCCTGTGGCTTTACAATAATTATTGTTTGTGATGAGTCGTGTGATGTTGAAGTTGATATTGATGTTGAAGTTGATGTTGATGTTGAAGTTGATGTGAAGTTGCTCTTCTTGGCAGGTATGTCAACTCTGAAGGCCCACAAGAAGAAATCATTGACAAAATAATAATTGTTGCCTCTCACTGGTCAAACTAGAGGTGAGGATATATTTTCAAAAATTATAACCTGCCTTAACGAAAAAGGAATTCAGACCAACCACATTATTTCTGTTGCAACTGATGATGCACCGAGTATGACAGGGATGCATGAGGGGTTTGTTTCTCTCTTAAAACGAGAGCTGAATCGTGAAGTAATATCATTTCATTGCATCGTTCACCAAAAGGCACTGTGTGCACAAACTTGCCCATCAGAGTTCACTGAAGTAATAGACTTAGTCGTGAAAATTATTAACAAAATAATGGCAAAAGGCTTAAACCACCGATAGTTTCGTGAACTTTTGGAAGAAGTCGATTCCCAGTATTCAGACCTCCTCTTACCTAACAAAGTCCGTTGGCTTTCTAGGGGTCGGGTGCTTGCACGTTTTGCAGCATGCCTTGGGAAAGTGAAGAAATTTCTGGAGGAGAAAGGCCACCATGAATATGCACATCTTACAAACCCTGAATGGCTACACAAGATTCACTTCTTGGTGGATAACACTTCACATTTAAATGAGCTCAACAGGAAACTACAAAGAAAGGGAAAAACTGCTCTGATGCTTTTGGAAGAAGTCCTTTCCTTTGAACGAAAACTCTTTTTGTTTGTTAGAGATGTTGAGAGAGGCTCTTTGATTCACTTTCCTTCATTAAAGCAATTTGGAGAAGGAACAGACTTTGAGCAGCATATTGATATCATAAAAAATGCACTAATGAAAATGAAAAAAGATCCCTTGAAGGACGTTTTCAAGAATTCAAAAAAGAAAAGGCCACGTTGTCATTTGTGATCAACTCCCTTGATGCAGATACAGACTCACTCAATTTTTCAGCTTTTACTGGAGTGAATCAAGCAGAACTGGAACTGGAATTAGCTGATTTGCAAGGAAAAGACTTATGGACTTCAAGATTCAGAGGCAGTCTCCGATATTGAAAACCTGGAGGAACAACATGCTACACTGGCATTTCAACTCAAGTGGACTGAATTGTCTGGACTACAACAACGAGATCAGATTGTGTATGAAGAGTGGAATTCCTTACCAGACACTTACACACACATAAAGATATGCCTTTGGCATTCTCTCTACCTTTGGTTCAACTTATCTGTGTGAACAAGTGTTTTCTAGCATGAACTTTATATATATATATATATATATATATATATATATATATATATATATATATATATATATATATATATATATATATATATATATATATATATATATATATATATATATATATATATATATATTATAATGAATAAGGAACTCAGAAAACAAGTGCTAGAAAAAAGGAATAATGGAGAAACATCTGCTCAGAGGAACAACTTATGACAATACCCCGCCCTCAGTGATTCTCTTCATAGCCTGAACAAACAACCTGAACCTAAACAACAGAAGACGATTTCAAAATGAAGACACATCATGAGGCTGTTCCTCTTCACCCGTGCACATCACTATAAACACCTGCTTAGAGAGAAAAGAAGAATCCAGCATCAATACAAATTTCGCAGAGGAGCTGTGCCGCAGCAAAGACGAGGGCTCCGATTTTCATCTACATTTACGTCATGCCGACTCCTATTACACCTCCATGTACCAGACCAAAAGTTGCAAAACAAATTGGAATCTTATAGAAACAGATAAGTAAGTGATAAATAGCAGTTCATGAAAAACTTGTATAATAGCTGCAAAATCGTTGACATTGTATAGACACATAGATACTATACGCGACAATGATTCAAGTACCAGACCAAAAAAGAAAAAGGAAGCCAACATACAAAGAGCTAAATAAAAGTTAATAGTAAATAAAAATTAACTAAAACCTTATTAAAAAACATTTATATTACATAAATAATGACAATAGAGACACAAGTAACAGACAAAAAAAAATACTAAAAACAGAAAGAAAGCTAAAACCATACAAAAGAAACAAAAACCAATAAAAAATACCACGATAATTATATATATATATATATATATATATATATATATATATATATATATATATATATATATATATATATATATATATATATATATATATATATATATATATATATATATATAAACAGTACCATAGACATTTTGAATTACGGTCATTTCGCCCACATGTCAATTCGCCCACAAGTCAATTCGCCCACAGGTCAATTCGCCCATATATAAGAGTCAGTTCGCCCACATATATTTAAAAAAGAAATAATTATTAAAAAAAATCTACATACATGTAAGATTAAGAAAGTGGTGACAAAGAATTAAAAAGAAACTTTGTAACTGATTCAGAAATCAGTTACAAAGAATTAAAAATAAACTTTTATCAAAAGACAGTTAAATAAATGTAATATTCAGAAAGTAATGACCAAAAAGTAGTTACAAAGAATAAAAAAAAAAACTGATTAAAAGACAGTTACATACATGTAATATTCAAATAGTGACAAAGAATTAGAAACTTTTATTAAAATATAGATTCAGCTGCGCACTGGGCCATTCAGGTGAGCACACGCTTTCAGCAACTGACATGCCGATCGCTCACCCCCTCACGTGTTCCTCCCAAAGAGTAAATATTTGACCCTGTAAGTTTCTATATTTTTTCCGTTGTATCCTTCGTTGTATCCTTTTTCGGATACTAGCCTTATGTAGATAGATGTCAATTTAGCCTCTTTGTGGAGAAGGCTTACGAGGTAAAACTGGAGGTAACATCTACCTGCAGCACGTTTGTTTAGTCGATTGTGCCAGCCTTCAATGTCATTATTGGTGCGGATAGACTGATTGAAAATATTCCAGCTAGAAGTTGGCCATACGGAGTTGTGAATCCATGTTCTTGACATGTACTGCATTATAGTCTGTAACTGGGCTGTGGTAGCTTGACGTGAGAGCCGTTCAAACACGGGACCTATATCTGCCTCAGGCAGAAATGAAAGGGCCATTACTTTCCGTAAGTATTTGTACGTCCCGTCATCATGTGTGTATGCATGCTGGAGACCAACCTCTTGAACCTACATAAGTATTTCAAAACAAAGAAATTAGACATTGTATTGTACAAAAGAAAAAAAAAATCTGGTCATATTATGGTGATCCAATTTGTTTTAAAACTACTATTCGACAGGTACTATATATAAAAAATCTGTAGGCAATTAGCTAAATTGACTAACCTTTCTCCATACAGCTTGCGTCCAATGGTATACGCATCCCTTGACCTTGGCATTAGGCAAAACCTCAGGCAAGACTTTCCACATTGCTTTCTCATAGCCAATTGTTACGTGCTGAACAGAAGGCTCATATGGTAAACTAGTTAAAACTTCATGGAAAACTTTTCTGTAGTCACTCTTTTTTCTCCCAGACATAATGACAAATAGTAAGGGGACTTGTTTTGCATGGTCGTCTGCCCTCACAAAAGCGTTGACTGTCATCAGCAGTGTCAAAGGGTGCCTGCATAGCTTGAACGTGCTATCAATGTACCATGACTTTGCCCTCATTAGATGTACTATTTGTTCTGTTGTTGCGAAGATCAAATGGCGGCGTTCACGAACTGATACGTCACCTATAAGAAAGTCGTCAGGAATGTGATTTACTTCTAGCTCAAAATTCAGGTTTTTGGGCTCTGTCGGTCTTAAAATTTGTCTTTGTCTGTTTGCTGTTCTTGCCAAATGCTCTGGCTTAGGCAGACTAGGGCATGGTGCATTTCCTATCTCTTTTAGCAACACATCATCCACTATAGCAGTCGCTGGTTTAAACAGATCTTGCGCTGCCAGTTTCTTTACCTGTAATGTTACTTTAGTGACGATATCAGAGCCAGTTGGTGGTGAATGGTTGTGCAACACGTTGTTCTTTACATATTTTCCATTTCTCTGCGTTACTAGTGCCTTGCATGGGTTACTTTTAGGGCGATTAGTACACTGCCAGTAAGTTACATTCGATCGCTGCATTTTTTTGTTGTAAGTGTACCCATGACTGTCAACGAACTTATCTCTACCACGCTGTGTGCCCTTCTCAAAGAGCTGGAATGTAACTTCACTTTCTGGCTGCAGTTCAGTATCTTGTATGGCTGGGTCGTCAAGTGGATCCTCTAGTTCCATTGGCAAATCAGGTGGGTCATCAACTGAAGACTCTTGTTCAACTGCAGGGATGTATGGCTCGTGTTCCATGGCAGGGGTGGCTGGGTCGTCCACTGGATGGGAGGTTGGTTCGTCAGTGAAGGTGCAAGTATTACAATTCCAATCAATGGAAATACCGGATTTCACAGCTGCCCAGTAATCAGCACGAGATACGCCAGTATTGCATTTCCTGTGTTGCCACCTCCCACACATGTCGCACTGCAGACCTTGCCTTGCCCTTACAGGTACGAGGCACTGAATACACTCGTCTGTGCAGTCTACCATCTTGCCAGGAACTGTTTTATTCTATGGTCAATTAGTAATTACAAAACATAGGAAATGAACCACCAAACAACACACAGACACACACACACAGACACACACTTCCATAGGCTTTGTGAATAGTTTCATATGAATTAAGTATATTTTCACTCCTTGACTGCCTTACTAAAAAAAGGTTTATTATTATTATTATTATTATTATTATTATTATACACACACGCACACACACTCGATCCCTTATCTTCCACCTCCTCCCTCCCTCCCTCTCACCCCCCTCTCTTCTTCCTCCCTGCCAGCTTATATCCCACACCATCCCTCCTCCCTCCCTCTTCCCTCCCTCTTCTCTCCCTACCTTCCTTCCCTCCTACCTCTCTTCCTCTTAGTCCTTCCCTCCTCCCTCCCTGCTATCTCTCTCTTTTCTCCTTTCCTCCAACCCACCTTCCTCCCCCCCCTCCTGCCCCCCAACCCCCCCTCTCCACACACACGTCCCGGTAATTCAGTGGTTAGAGCGCTGGCTTCACAGGCCAGAGAACTGGGGTTCGATTCCCCGGTTGGGTATTTCTCCTTTCGATTCCCCGGTTGAGTATTTCTCCTTTCAAGTGTAGCCGTGAGATAGTTATAATTGTTAGAGTATATTTCTTTGCCATATTTGTAATGCTATGATTGTGCATTGTTGAATTGTTTAACCCAGCTATCTTTAACGCAATTAATTTGTTGTATATGTACATTTTTAGGGTTTACGATTTTGTGATGGAATGTGTTTTTTTCCAGTTCACGGTAATCATTAAAAAGAGTGATAGCAGTCGGGACTTTGTGTCTAGGAAGACAGCTACAGTAGAGATCAGTGGTGTATATTTTACCTAGTTGCATTTACCTATAGCTGTGACATACTAGATATGAGCTATTATCGTAATATCCAGCCTTCGGTATATCCTAGTACTATCTGCAAAATCAGATTGGCAACCCTGCCACAGTGTGGGCGAAATGACTCCACAGTGTGGGCGAAATGACCTGTGGGCGAAATGACTCCATAGTGTGGCGAAATGGCATGTGGGCGAAATGACCGGATACCGACATGAGCTCCAGCTCTCAGTACGCGTGATGCTGTGGACACACTCAAGGGGGTTGTGTTGGTGAGTACGAGGCGGAAGCTCGTTAAATATTTGTAAACTTATTGGGTGTGGTAGTTCCATTTTAGGTAAAACTGTTTAACAGTGACTGCGAGAAATGCATTAAGGAGGTAACACGTCACTGCCGAGAAGTAGCATGTGAAAGGTGCTTTGATTGGTATCATGTAGTGTGTGGGACTGAAGGGGACAGGAGGTATGGTCCTCAAGAACAGGAACCTCTTGTTCCTGTGCAGCGGGTGTTAGTTAAGGGTGAAGAAGGAATGGGAAGCACTCACTGTGAGGAATAAGGTGGAGGGCTCCGAGATGGAGGAGGCCGGGGAGGACGCTCCTAGGAGTGACGCCAGGTCTGCCAGGGCAGGGAAGTGGAGGATCCTTGGCACCCCGCGGAAGTAAAGGACCAGCCAAAAAAAAAAAAAAAAAAAAAGATCACACTTAGTGTGAGAAGACTGGGAGGAAAGAGCAGGCAGGGCCGGGTGAACGAGAGCAGCACTGTGAGGAGAGACGTGTGGCCACTAGGCAGGTTGTGAGATGTGCCAGTAGAGTGCAGGAGGAGAGCAGCAGCGGTGAGGTCAAGAAGACAGACCTGGATAGGAAGGGTCATTACAACAGAAGGAAGGAGGACAGCAACTGGATAGAGCAGAGAGACAATGCCAGTCCAAGGACAGGGACATGGGAGTAGGACATTACTCCCGGAGGAAGGTACATTTTTTTTTTTTTTATGTAGGAAGGACACTGGCCAAGGGCAACAAAAATCTAATAAAAAAAAATCCCCACTGAAATGGCAGTCCCATAAAAGGGTCAAAGCAGTGGTAAAAAATTGGTGGATAAGTGTCTTGAAACCTCCCTCTTGAAGGAATTCAAGTCATAGGAAGGTGGAAATACAGAAGCAGGCATGGAGTTCCAGAGTTTACCAGAGAAAGGGATGAATGATTGAGAATACTGGTTAACTCTTGCGTTAGAGAGGTGGACAGAATAGGGGTGAGAGAAAGAAGAAAGTCTTGTGCAGTGAGGCTGCGGAAGGAGGGGAGGCATGCAGTTAGCAAGATCAGAAGAGCAGTTAGCATGAAAATAGCAGTAGAAGACAGCTAGATATGCAACATTGCGGCGGTGAGAGAGAGGCTGAAGACAGTCAGTTAGAGGAGAGGAGTTGATGAGACGAAAAGCTTTTGATTCCACCCTGTCTAGAAGAGCAGTATGAGTGGAACCCCCCCAGACATGTGAAGCATACTCCATACATGGATGGATAAGGCCCTTGTACAGAGTTAGCAACTAGGGGGGGTGAGAAAAACTGGCGGAGACATCTCAGAACACCTAACTTCATAGAAGCTGTTTTACCTAGAGATGAGATGTGAAGTTTCCAGTTCAGATTATAAGTAAAGGACAGACCGAGGATGTTCAGTGTAGAAGAGGGGGACAGTTGAGTGTCATTGAAGAAGAGGGGAGAGTTGTCTGGAAGGTTGTGTCGAGTTGATAGATGGAGGAATTGAGTTTTTGAGGCATTGAACAATACCAAGTTTGCTCTGCCCCAATCAGAAATTTTAGAAAGATCAGAAGTCAGGCGTTCTGTGGCTTCCCTGCGTGATATGTTTACCTCCTGAAGGGTTGGACGTCTATGAAAAGACGTGGAAAAGTGCAGGGTGGTATCATCAGCGTAGGAGTGGATAGGACAAGAAGTTTGGTTTAGAAGATCATTAATGAATAATAAGAAGAGAGTGGGTGACAGGACAGAACCCTGAGGAACACCACTGTTAATAGATTTAGGAGAAGAACAGTGACCACAGCAGCAATAGAACGGTCAGAAAGGAAAGGAGAAGAACAGTCTACCACAGCAGCAATAGAACGGTCAGAAAGGAAACTTGAGATGAAGTTACAGAGAGAAGGATAGAAACTGTAGGAGGGTAGTTTGGAAATCAAAGCTTTATGCCAGACTCTATCAAAAGCTTTTGATATGTCCAAGGCAACAGCAAAAGTTTCACCAAAATCTCTAAAAGAGGATGACCAAGACTCAGTAAGGAAAGCCAGAAGATCACCAGTAGAGCAGCCTTGAGGGAACCCATACTGGCGATCAGATAGAAGGTCGTGAAGTGATAGACGTTTAAGAATCTTCCTGTTGAGGATAGATTCAAAAACTTTAGATAGGCAGGAAATTAAAGCAATAGGACGGTAGTTTGAGGGATTAGAACGGTCACCCTTTTTAGGAACAGGTTGAATGTAGGCAAACTTCCAGCAAGAAGGAAAGGTAGATGTTGACAGACAGAGCTGAAAGAGTTTGACTAGGCAAGGTGCAAGCACGGAGGTTCAGTTTCGGAGAACAATAAGGAGGGACCCCATCAGGTCCATAAGCCTTCCGAGGGTTTAGACCAGCAAGGGCATGGAAAACATCATCGCAAAGAATTTTAATAGGTGGCATGAAGTAGTCAGAGGGTGGAGGAGAGGGAGGAACAAGCCCAGAATCGTCCAAGGTAGAGTTTTTAGCAAAGGTTTGAGCAAAGAGTTCAGCTTTAGAAATAGATGTGATAGCAGTGGTGCCATCTGGTTGAAATAGAGGAGGGAAAGAAGAAGAAGCAAAGTTATTGGAGATATTTTTTGGCTAGATGCCAGAAATCACGAGGGGAGTTAGATCTTTAAAGGTTTTGACATTTTTTATTAATGAAGGAGTTTTGGCTAGTTGGAGAACAGACTTGGCATGGTTCCAGGCAGAAATATAAAGTGCATGAGATTCTGGTGATGGAAGGCTTAAGTACCTTTTGTGGGCCACCTCTCTATCATGTATAGCACGAGAACAAGCTGTGTTAAACCAAGGTTTAGAAGGTTTAGGACGAGAAAAAGAGTGAGGAATGTATGCCTCCATGCCAGACACTATCACCTCTGTTATGCGCTCAGCACACAAAGACGGGTCTCTGACATGGAAGCAGTAGTCATTCCAAGGAAAATCAGCAAAATACCTCCTCAGGTCCCCCCAATTAGCAGAGGCAAAACGCCAGAGGCACCTTCGCTTAGGGGGATCCTGAGGAGGGATTGGAGTGATAGGACAAGATAAAGATATGAGATTGTGATCGGAGTAGTCCAACGGAAAAGAAAGGGTGACAGCATAAGCAGAAGGATTAGAGGTCAGGAAAAGGTCAAGAATATTGGGCGTATCTCCAAGACGGTCAGGAATACGAGTAGGGTGTTGCACCAATTGCTCTAGGTCATGGAGGATAGCAAAGTTGTAGGCTCGTTCACCAGGATGGTCAGTGAAGGGAGAGGAAAGCCAAAGCTGGTGGTGAACATTGAAGTCTCCAAGAATGGAGATCTCTGCAAAAGGGAAGAGGGTCAGAATGTGCTCCACTTTGGAAGTTAAGTAATCAAAGAATTTCTTATAGTCAGAGGAGTTAGGTGAGAGGTATACAGCACAGATAAATTTAGTATGAGAGTGACTCTGTAGTCGTAGCCAGATGGTGAAAAACTCTGAAGATTCAAGAGTGTGGGCACGAGAGCAGGTTAAGTCATTGTGCACACAAACACAGCATCCAGCTTTGGATCGAAAATGAGGATAGAGAAAGTAGGAGGGAACAGAAAAGGGGCTACTGTCAGTTGCCTCAGACACCTGAGTTTCAGTGAGGAAAACAAGATGAGGTTTAGAAGAGGAGAGGTGGTGTTCTACAGAATGAAAATTAGATCTTAGACTGTGAATGTTGCAGAAGTTAATGAAGAAAAAGTTGAGAGGGGTGTCAAGACACTTAGGGTCGTCGACAGAAAGGCAGTCCGACCTGGGGACATTTATGGTCCCCTTCCCAGATGGGGACTCCAAGGCTGGTGTAGGAGTCGCCATGATGATTTTAAAATTTTTGAGTGAAGGGTGTGTGTGTTATTAGGTGCTTGTAGTTTTGTGTGGAGGAAGAGAGTTGTCTTTAGAGGGCAGGCTGTGACTGCCTCCTTGTGTTGTGAGACACAAAGGGAAACGTTCAGTGAGGTCGCAGCTGGGTTTAATGATAAGTTCACAGCACCCCCTGAACAGTGCTTTAGATCTCACTGGGAGTAATTATCGTTTCAGCAGGTGTCTACTGCCTCCTCCTGCCAACATGACGGTAGAAGGCCAAAGCTGAGGACACGGGAAGGCAAGAGGGCGGGTACGGATATTCGGAGATAGCCTCATGAGGAGAGTAAGTAAAGAGAAATACATCTTGTCAAGAGGTGGTTATAAGATAATGGACGAGTAGACCAAGAGCCAACATCAGGGTCATCCATGAGGTAATGGAGGAACATCTCAGGGAGATGGCACCTGAGGACCTGGTGGTGATCGAGGGAGGAGGGAATGGCTTGAAGGAGATAGGAGGAAAGGAGACAGTGCGGTGGAGGCAAGAGATAGTTCACATGGTAAAGGAGAAGATAGACAAGAGGCCCTTACTGATGCGCATCCAAATGAGGCAGGTTAAGGAGGGTTGAAAATTTAGCCAGGAGAGGAGATGGGTGAATAGGAGATGCATAGGAAAGCTAGAAGAATGGGAGTGTGATGAGCTGCAGTTGTGGGAAAAGATGAATTGAAGGCAGGTGTGGTCACCGGATGGCATCCACATGTCCAACATAGGGAAGGTGTGGGTGGCCTGGAATGTGATAGAGTGGGCTCAGCACTGGGAGGATGCCAGGCAGGAATAGGAGAAGGCACAGAAAGGAGAGATGCTACTTGCCTTCCTGAACACAAACTGATGGATTGAGGGAAAGTGAAGGCTATTGATAGAAGAAGGGAGAGACTGTGATGTAATAGGAGTAGGTGAGACAGGGTGGCATGACGGCATTGAGTGGAGTGAAGGAGGTTGGTTAGTCGTAGGCAGAGGCAGGCAAGCAGGAGAGAAAGAAGGACGAAGGGTGGGGGTGATTATGAGGGAAAAGGAAGGGAGGAACGTGGAAAAAATCAAGATAACAAGGGAAAAGGAAGGTAGACTAGGTCACAATAAGGGTGACATCTTAACAATGAAGATCACAGAGCATGGGACTGAGTGGTGGGTGACAGTGGTGTATGTGAGGGTGAAGAGCTGGAGGAATGATGAAGATAACGGGAAACTTTATGAGGCAGTGACTAGCTTGAAAGAGAGAGTAGGATAAAATAAGTGGATTGTAATGGGTGATTTGAATAGATATATAGGGTTAATGGAGGAGATGGTGAACTGAAATGGGCAACTGATCTTAGATTTCACTGCCAACATGGAAATGAGGATCAAGAACTGGGAGTTAGAAAACCCTGTAACATGGAGAGATAGAAGTGATTCTGCAATAGACTGTCATAGTAAATGAACAGGTAGAATAATAGGGATGTAGGATATGGAAAAATGAAGGAATAGATGTTTCAGATCACTTAATAGCCATTACCATTGGGAAGACCAGGAAATGTACAGGAGTTAGGAAGGAAGTTTGGAAAGAGAAGTGGAACTTAAAGAATGCAGACTGGGTGAAGTACTGTAGAGAAATGGAAGAAATTATGCCAGGAGAGAGAGAGAGAGAGAGAGAGAGAGAGAGAGAGAGAGAGAGAGAGAGAGAGGAGGTAGGAAGGACAGTAAGTGAATGGGAGTGTGACATCAAAAAAAACATAAGGCACCAGGCAAAGAAGTCTGTGGGTGTAGAGATAGGGAAATCCAGGCTGAAAGGATGGTGAGATGAGGAGGTAGCTAAGGCATTAGGAGACAGGAAAAGAGAAAATAGGAAACAAAGGAACCTAGCTAGACTGGCAAAGAGATTTGGAGGAAGGTACGAAGCAGAATGGACAGAGGCTTGGGATAGGTATACAGATACAAAGAAAGCAGCTCATTTAATCATTAAAGGTAAGATTGAGAAGTGGGAGGGAGGGCAGGCAAGGATCCTAAACAACATGCCACGGAGAGAAAGAGAAAAGGAAGTATGGAGACCATTAAGGAAGAACCTAGGTGGAGCGGCAACACTGCAGGGGGTGAAGCTAAAGGTGGATGGCAGGGAGGCAAGCAGCGAGGAGGAAGTGGTGCCCATAGCGGAGGAGTATTGGTGCAAGATTATTTGGCAGGAGGAGGAAGGTGAAGATGAAACAGGAAATATGTCCATTTACAGTAATAAATCTATGGGGATGGAAGATGTTGAGATAGAGGAGCACGACACAGCTTTAGTGGTGAGAGCCATCAAGACAGGGAAAGCAGGTAGGACAGACAGCATCATAGGTGAGTTCATAAAGTATGGTGGGGAAGCATTAAGACAGACACTAACTGGGCTGTTCAGGAAAATACTAGAGATAGGGGAGGTGCCTCAGGATTAGAACAGGAGCAGAATTACACTCATACTCAAAGGAGGAAGAAAGCCAAGGGAGGATGTAGGTAATTACAGACCTATAGCAGTGGTAAACATACTAGCCAAGGCATTTGGTGGGGTGATTAATAATAAATTGAAGACTTGGAAAGAGGAGAATAAGGTGCTTGGAGAGGAACAGAGTGGTTTTAGGCAGGGCAGGAGTGGCTTAGAAAATGCGCTAGTTATGAAGGAAATTATTGAAACAAATAAAAAGCTAAGGAAAAAGCTGTACTTGGTTTTCTTAGTTAGATATAGAGAAGGCCTATGATAAGGTAGACAAGAGTAAACTGCTGACATTACTTGCACACAGGGTTGGACAGGAAGGTAGTGCAGGCAGTTAGGAAGCTAGATAATGAGGTGAAGTTCACGTTAGGAGACATTAGTACAGGTTGGATGAGAAACAATATTGGAGTACGGCAGGGATGTGTCATGTCCCCAACCTTATTTAATATTTACATAATGAAGTTGATAACAGGGAAGGGTGTTAAAGTTGGGGATAGGAGATTAGGATGTCTAGCCTATGCCAGTGACATAGTGCTGATGACAGAGAGTAAGGAGGAAATGGAGTTGTTGCAGGTAGCCAGCATATATGGACGAGAGTGGGGTGTTAAGTATATATAGTGACAGGAAATGTAAGGTGATGGAGTTTAACAGTGAGGTAGAGGGACAGTGGGTATTAGGGAACAGTATATTAGAGGTGGTGGAGAGGTACACTTACCTGGGGCTAGAGGTAAGCAAAGAAGGAATAGGAGATGAAAAACAGATGAAAATAAATGAAGGGAAAGCCAGGAAGATGACAGGAATAATAATTTAATGAATGCTGGGAGTAGGATAGTCAACATGTATGAGGTAGGCAGAAGTTTATGGAAGGGAATGGCAGTACCTTACTGCTTGTATGGGTCTGAAATTACCCACTACTGGGAGGGAGACTTAATAAAATTAGAGAAGACCCAGAATATAGTAGGTAGGTGAGTGTTAGGTGTCCCACACAGCACAGCAGTAGAAGCTGTCAGAGGAGAGATGTGCTGGAGCCCCTTCAGAGAGAGGATGAGCTTTCTGAAGAAGATAGAAGGACTTGATGAGGATAGGTGGGTGAAACAGGTAGTGAGGGAAAATTCTATTAGGTCTTCATGGAGGAGGGAAACGTATAGGTGGAAAAGGAGGGAAAATCGTGATGAGGACTGGAGGAGGATAGGACACAGAGAAGTGAGGAAAAGGATAGATAAAGGTGGTTTGATTATATGGCAGGCAGGGACAGAAACAAAGTCCACATTAAAGTGGTACAAGTGGAAGGAGAGACCTGAGGCACTCCACTGGCATGTAAGAGACTGGGGCAGCAAGTTGTTAGTGAAGGCAAGGACAGGGACACTGGAGGTAAAAGCTAGGAACAGGGATGAGCTGAACCAGGGATGTAATACATGCAGAGGGGTGAGGGAGACTGGAACATTTCCTGGCTGAGTGTGTCAGATATGAAGAAGAGAGACAGGATGATTGGCTCCATAACTGTAATTATAAGAGAAGATGAGTAGAATAAGAGGTTAGAGGAGGAGGAGGATGGTGGAGTCCTCACGGTGCTGGGCGTATATCAAGGGGGGTGAGAGAGAGAGAGGATAGTAAGGGTGATTAAAGAGTTTCTAGTACAGGTGTGGAGGAATTGTTATACAGTAAAATCCCTCTTATCCGGCATCAATGGGACCGCCGACATGCCGGATACTTGAAGCATGCTGGATACTTGAATAGAAGTGAAATTATGTCCACAATCACCACCCTACACTCACACATCTTACCATAACAAAGATCAGCTGATCGCTGTGCCGCGCGTCACCACCCGCGCTGCCACCTCACACTCACCAACACACAATACTACTGTACTAACATTCTCTTTAATACTTTCCTCTTATAAATAAGTTGATGGGTTACAAAAATAAAGTACGTATACACTTATTTACTTTATTCAATATTAGCCAACATGTATAGCATACAATAAAGATATGAAAATGTACGAGTGTTTGTGACACTTTTTCACTCCCCACACCTCTCATTCAACATCATCAGATTCTGTACTTGTTTGCCCCACTTCTTTTGCCTTACAAGCTACTTTAAAATAGTTTCTAATGTCTCCTTGTTTGCAGCTCCTTCTTCTTTGCAGCAAAAACTCATTCTCAATGCAGTAAAGGGTCATAACATCTCGGGAGGAGGAGGCAGTAGACACCTGCCGAAACGATAATTACTCCCAGTGAGGTCTAAAGCACTGTTCAGGGGGTGCTGTGAACTTATCATTAAACCCAGCTGTGACCTCACTGAACGTTTCCCTTTGTGTCTCACAACACAAGGGGGTAGTCACAGCCTGCCCTCTAAAGACAACTCTCTTCCTCCACACAAAACTACAAGCACCTAATAACATACACACCCTTCACTCAAAAATTTTAAAATCATGGCGACTCCTACACCAGCCTCAGAGTCCCCATCTGGGGAGGGGACCATAAATGTCCCCCAGGTCGGACTGCCTTTCCGTCGACGACCCTAAGTGTCTTGACACCCCCCTCAACTTTTTCTCCATTAACTTCTGCAACATTCGCGATCTAAGATCTAATTTTCAATCTGTAGAACACCACCTCTCCTCTTCTAAACCTCATCTTCTTTTCCTCACTGAAACTCAGGTGTCTGAGACAACTGACAGTAGCCCCTTTTCTGTTCCTTCCTACTTTCTCTATCCTCATTTTCGATCCAAGGCTGGATGTTGCGTTTATATGTGCAATGACTTAACCTGCTCTCGTGCCCACGCTCTTTAATCTTCTGAGTTTTCCACCATCTGGCTACGACTACAGAGTCATTCTCATACTAAATTTATCTGTGCTGTATACCTCTCTCCTAACTCCTCTGACTATAAGAAATTCTTTGACTACTTAACTTCCAAAGTGGAGCACATTCTGACCCTCTTCCCTTTTGCAGAGATCTCCATTCTTGGAGACTTCAATGTTCACCACCAGCTTTGGCTTTCCTCTCCCTTCACTGACCATCCTGGTGAACTAGCCTACAACTTTGCTATCCTCCATGACCATGAGCAATTGGTGCAACATCCTACTCGTATTCCTGACCGTCTTGGAGATACGCCCAACATTCTTGACCTTTTCCTGACCTCTAATCCTTCTGCTTATGCTGTCACCCTTTCTTCTCCATTGGGCTCCTCCGATCACAATCTCATATCTTTATCTTGTCCTATCACTCCAATCCCTCCTCAGGATCCCCCTAAGCGAAGGTGCCTCTGGTGTTTTGCCTCTGCTAGTTGGGGGGACCTGAGGAGGTATTTTGCTAATTTTCCTTGGAATGACTACTGCTTCCATGTCAGAGACCCGTCTTTGTGTGCTGAGCGCATAACAGAGGTGATAGTGTCTGGCATGGAGGCGTACATTCCTCACTCTTTTTCTCGTCCTAAACCTTCTAAACCTTGGTTTAACACAGCTTGTTCTTGTGCTATACATGATAGAGAGGTGGCCCACAAAAGGTACTTAAGCCTTCCATCACCAGAATCTCATGCACTTTATATTTCTGCCCGGAACCATGCCAAGTCTGTTCTCCAACTAGCCAAAAACTCCTTCATTAACAGAAAATGTCAAAACCTTTCAAGATCTAACTCCCCTCGTGATTTCTGGCATCTAGCCAAAAATATCTCCAATAACTTTGCTTCTTCTTCTTTCCCTCCTCTACTTCAACCAGATGGCACCACTGCTATCACATCTATTTCTAAAGCTGAACTCTTTGCTCAAACCTTTGCTAAAAACTCTACCTTGGACGATTCTGGGCTTGTTCCTCCCTCTCCTCCACCCTCTGACTACTTCATGCCACGTATTAAAATTCTTCGTAATGATGTTTTCCATGCCCTCGCTGGTCTAAACCCTCGGAAGGCTTATGGACCTGATGGGGTCCCTCCTATTGTTCTCCGAAACTGTGCCTCCGTGCTTGCACCTTGCCTAGTCAAACTCTTTCAGCTCTGTCTGTCATCATCTACCTTTCCTTCTTGCTGGAAGTTTGCCTACATTCAACCTGTTCCTAAAAAGGGTGACTGCTCTAATCCCTCAAACTACCGTCCTATTGCTTTAATTTCCAGCTTATCTAAAGTTTTTGAATCTATCCTCAACAGGAAGATTCTTAAACATCTATCACTTCACAACCTTCTATCTGATCGCCAGTATGGGTTCCGTCAAGGCCGCTCTACTGGTGATCTTCTGGCTTTCCTTACTGAGTCTTGGTCATCCTCTTTTAGAGACTTTGGTGAAACTTTTGCTGTTGCCTTTGACATATCAAAAGCCTTTGATAGAGTCTGGCACAAAGCTTTGATTTCAAAACTACCCTCCTACGGTTCCTATCCTTCTCTCTGTAACTTCATCTCAAGTTTCCTTTCTGACCGTTCTATTGCTGCTGTGGTAGACGGTCTCTGTTCTTCTCCTAAATCTATTAACAGTGGTGTTCCTCAGGGTTCTGTCCTGTCACCCACTCTCTTCTTATTATTCATTAATGATCTTCTAAACCAAACTTCTTGTCCTATCCACTCCTACGCTGATGATACCACCCTGCACTTTTCCACGTCTTTTCATAGACGTCCAACCCTTCAGGAGGTAAACATATCACGCAGGGAAGCCACAGAACGCCTGACTTCTGATCTTTCTAAAATTTCTGATTGGGGCAGAGCAAACTTGGTATTGTTCAATGCCTCAAAAACTCAATTCCTCCATCTATCAACTCGACACAATCTTCCAGACAACTATCCCCTCTTCCTCAATGACACTCAACTGTCCCCCTCTTCTACACTGAACATCCTCAGTCTGTCCTTTACTTATAATCTGAACTGGAACTTCACTTCTCATCTCTAGCTAAAACAGCTTCTATGAAGTTAGGTGTTCTGAGATGTCTCCGCCGGTTTTTCTCACCTCCCCAGCTGCTAACTCTGTACAAGGGCCTTATCCGTCCATGTATGGAGTATGCTTCACATGTCTGGGGGGGTTCCACTCATACTGCTCTTCTAGACAGGGTGGAATCAAAAGCTTTTCGTCTCATCAACTCCTCTCCTCTAACTGACTGTCTTCAGCCCCTCTCTCACTGCCGCAATGTTGCATATCTAGCTGTCTTCTACCGCTATTTTCATGCCAACTGCTCTTCTGATCTTGCTAACTGCATGCCTCCCCTCCTTCTGCGGCCTCGCTGCACAAGACTTTCTTCTTTCTCTCACCCCTATTCTGTCCACCTCTCTAATGGAAGAGTTAACCAGTATTCTCAATCATTCATCCCTTTCTCTGGTAAACCCTGGAACTCCCTGCCTGCTTCTGTATTTCCAGCTTCCTATGACTTGAATTCCTTCAAGAGGGAGGTTTCAAGACACTTATCCACCAATTTTTGACCACTGCTTTGACCCTTTTATGGGACTGGCATTTCAGTGGGCATTTTTTTTTTTATTAGATTTTTGTTGCCCTTGGCCAGTATCCTTCCTACATAAAAAAAAAAAAAAAAAAATGTGCACTGCTCAGCAAACCTGACAAAGCCAACTATGTGTTTCGCAGCCTGTTCCCAAGTTACTTTAGGCTCATTATCATTATCATCATCATCACTATCATCACTAATTTTCTCTAAATGATCTACTACAGCATTGATAAGTTCCTTGTCTGTGAGAGTAAATGTTACGGCCTGATTTTCGTCCACGTCCACCCATTCCTGTAACACTTCATCTGTCACTTTAAGTTGCACATTTCCCCCCCATTTCCCTGAGCTCGCTCACCACTGAATTTTTCATGCCACCTACAAACCCTTCAAACTCCTCATCATCCTCATCATCACACATCATCAAAGGGTACAATTTGCACCAACATCGCATCAATGTTTTGCATTTTAACGTCTAGCCAAGCAAGTGAAGCCATGAATATCGCATCCTTAACATTAAACTGTTTTTGGAACTCGGGGATTGTGCCTTCCTCATAATTAATCATAATTTAATCGATTTTATGAGTACACATTGATTTTTTATTGATTTTAAGGCTCGAGGAAAAATGTGCCGGATACTTGAAGCTGCCGGATACTCGAATGCCAGATGAGAGGGATTTTACTGTATGTTAGGTGTGTAGTTTTGTTCCCTGTGGTGTGCTCACCACTCTCCTTCTACAAGTAGTGGATGGACCAGAGCATAACACTGAAGGGAAGGTGGATCCATCAAGCGATAAAAAGTGGAAGAGGTCACAAGAAGAAAAAGAAGAATTAAACCAGTCTGGGAGCAGTGCAAGAGTTCTTCAAGAATAAGCACTTTTTGGTTGTTTTTGAATACTAGCATCATCAACTAACCACTCGGCAGACTGTGAACACTGTTGGAAGTGAATCTGCTAGAATCCCAGAAGAGACAAGTTACTAAGATATTCAGGAAAACTACCATCAGGACCAAGATGGCTGCTCCCACACAGAGGATGTAAACATGTGCCCCAGGTAGTGAGAGTATGTTCCCATGTATTATATGTCAGCATGTGGAATTGTCTCACTTTTCAAGGCTTAACTTCTACAGTGATAAGATCAACTGGGAACAAGTGCAATACAACGTGGCCAGGTTGACTGGGATTGGATCATGGGGAGGGGATGACCCAAACACTGTGCTTCAAGCCATCATCACCACACTGCTAGAGACATGTGAGGACAACATTCCTACAAAATGGAACAGGACCTCCACTCAGTGCCACAACATTCCAAGAGACAGAAGAATCCTGGTGAGGAAGAGAGCATCCTTCAATAAGCAGCTGACGGAGTCACGGCACAAAAATAAGAGATCAGTAAGCAGAAAAATTGAAGAATTTTAACAAAAAATAAAGAGTCTTACAAAACCCAACAGATCAAGGAAGAAACTTGTGCATTAAGTACCATTCAGCAGAATCTCAAGTACTTCTATAGTTACTGCAAAAAATACTCAAAGACCAAAGCACAGATTTGGCCGCTGCAAACAGGAGGGAGCACAACAACACAGAACCCCCAAGGGAACATGCCAAATACTGTTGCAACAATACAGCAGTGTTTTCAGCACTCCTCAGATCCAATCAGAAGTCCACAACTCATTAGCTTTCTTCACAGAGGACACAGCCAACCAAGACCAACTGATGGACATGGAGTTGACAGCTGAGAACATCAAGGGAACCATAAAGGTAGCTCAGGTCAAACTCTGTAGCTGGACCAGATGGTGTGCTAATCATTTTGCTCTTAAAGTGTAGTGAAATCCTGGCTCATCCCATCCAAAAATTGTGCAGTTGCTCACAGGACACGGGAACAGTTCCTTCCTTACTGAAGAAAAGCACAGTGTGTGCAATTTACAAAGGGGGTGATGGAAGTCTGTCCAAAAAACTACAGACCGATGGCTCCAACATCCCACCTCATCAAGATTTTTGAAAAAATGTGTCCGAGACAAGGCTATTGCCCACATGGAAAAGAACGACCTTCATAGCAAGAAACAGCATGGCTTTAGAAAGGGATGGTCCTGCCTCTCAAAGCTTCTGGAACACTGCAACTGGCTCCTGGAGAACCTGGCCATTGGGAAGAATGTAGATAATGGTGTTCCTCAATTTTGCTAAGGCCTTTGACAAGGTCGATCATGGCATCCTCCATAAAATCAAGACTTTGGAAATAAAAGGCAAGTTAGGCATTTGGATTTATGACTTCCTTACAGAAAGAACCCAGTCTGTCACAGTGGATGGTTATAAATCCAACAAAGCATGTCATCAGTGGAGTGTCAAAGAGATCAGCGCTGGTCCTGCTCCTCTTCCTTGTACACGTGGGAGACATTGGCAAGGGAGTAAGGAAGTCAGTCATCTCTTCATTTGCCAATGACACCACCATAAGTCACCCCACCACCAATGTGCAGGGAGTGCTCCACCTACAAGAAAATCTCAACAAGGTGTACACTTTGATTGGAACTGACATGACAATCAGCAAGGATAAATTTGAAATGTTGAGATGCGGCCCCATTCACACCATCAAAACAACCACTTCCCTGCATACTGAAGGTGGACAAACACTCACCACACAGCAACATGTAAAGTGCCTTGGTGTCCTCCTCAGCAATAATGGCTCCTTCTTGCACCACATTATGGAGACAGTAAAGAAGGCCAGGACAATGGCAGACTGGGTTGTAAGAACATTTGCCTCCAGAGAATCTGAGGTCATGCTAACTTTCTGGAAAGCCCTGGTGTAACCCACACTGGACTACTGTAGTCAGCCGAGGTCACCATACAAGAGGAGTGATGTACAGAGGCTTGAAACAATGCAGAGGTCCTTCACCAGGTAAATCATTGAGTTATGTGACCTTAATTATCATGACCATCTGAAAACACTGAGGCTCTACTCACAGCAAAGAAGGGAGAGGTATCAAGCCATGTATGTATGGAAATTGTTAGAAAATCTGGTACCAGACCCAACACAATGCACTGCAAGCACACAAAAACCAGCGGACTGGGCATAAGTGCAGCAGAAGGACCTTCCTCTTAAGAGACCCAGGTAAAAGCAGAACCTTGCTTTCTGCCAGTCTGCCCCATGAAGGGCCAAGAATCTTCAACAGCATGCCAGAGGAAGCATGCCAGAGACATATCAGGATGTCTGGTGAACAAGTTCAAATCTGGACTGGACAAACTACTTAAGTCAGTATCAGATGAACCTCCAGTGCCAGGCTACACTGCAAGATGTAAGTCTTCCAACATGATACCAGACAAAGAAGCCTAGCTAAACAGGGATACCAGGACTGGAAGCAGCAGTGGATCACCACAACTGTGAGGCAGGGCCTCTAGACAACACCAAGTAAACCAAGTAAGTAGTCAAGTGCGCAGCGTGTGCTTGTGACATTGAAGAGGACAGGTGCTGGATAAATCAATATTCCTTTTAATTCTCTTATTTCCCTGCTCCTGTGTGTCCCTTCCCACGCAACCACCCTGCATTTGTCTCTTCAGGGTGAGGTGAGCTGTAGGGGAGGAGATTCAAGAGGCAAGAGTGTGTATGTGTTTGTGTGGTGTAACATGTAAATCTTCTTTTTGTGACCTCTTCCACTTTTTATCGCTTCATAGGTCCTCCTTCCCTTCAGTGTTCTGCTCTAGTCCTTCTGCTATCTGCTGAAGGAGAGTGGAGAACACAGCCCAGGGAGCAAAACTATACAGCTAAAATGCTCTGTTTTCTCAACAGCTGTACCAGGAACTCTTTTGTCACTCTTTCTATCTTCTCTTTTTCTCTCTCCCTCTCCCCTTGATACAGGCCCAGCACTGTGAGGACTCTGCCTTTCTCCTCCTCTAGCTTCCTATGCCACTTATCTTCTATAATTGCTTTTACGAAGCCTATCAACCTGTCCCTCTCTTCATACTTGACATACTCAACCAAGAAATATTCCACAGTCTTCCTCACCTTTGTGCATACTATAGGGGCATGTTGTAGAGGTGTTGTGGTGATGAGCGGGTAGGTAATGGGGTGGACAGGACATGTGCTACTCATTAAATAGGAATCCTAGGGCCAGATGCTGAAAAGTCTTAAGAACCTTTTAGGTGCTAAGGTCCCTTAGACCACTTAAGGGCAATGCTCAAAGTATAAAAGCCCCTTACAATCAGTGCCAAAGGTTCCTTTAAGCACGGTTTACACGCTATGATAAATTGTAGCGATTTATTGAACACTGAGATAGTAACGATTTATTGGATGATTGAAAGAGCGTTTACATGCAACGATTTTTAATCCAGTATTTTTAGTCTTTACTTGACTGTCATGGAAGAAACATTATGGTGGTCTGCATTTGGGATGTGTTTAGTGGGAGAAAGATCAAGAAAAAAACGAAAATCAAAAAGGAAATGGAGCCGTGATTGGTTAATGAAAAAACAAGTGTTTTCTCATATAACTCTGTTGGATACAGTCCGTAGTGAATTTATTTTTTTGACAACAGTGTTTCTTTCAGCTAAAGGATCAAACTCTTTGTATTTCTTCACTAGTTCTGCATAGGCCAGGTCCTTTTTGTTCCTATCAGAGTATTCGTGGGACTTTATCTTCCACAAACACGGAAAACTCCGATAAAGTTCAATGAATTCACTTAAGAACTCATGAGGTGTTTGCTTCGCCATCACTGTGTATTAAGTTTATATTTCGAATTAGCTCTTGCTCACCAGGACTTCACACTTCAGCAGTCAATCTGAAAATGAGCTAGATTGTAACGATATCTTGGAACCTTGTTTACACGTTCAAACTTGTCGTTACGATGCATATAGATTTGAGCCTGCTGGCACCAACCACTCAATCCAATTCCAACTCCAATAAATCGCTACGATCTCCTGTTTACACGTAACGACAAATTGTAACAACCTTTTCATTACAATAAATCGCTACAATTTATCGTAGCGTGTAAACTGTGCTTTAGTAAAGGTTGCTTCAGTAACACCCTTAAGCTAAAGGTTGCGAACTCTTTTTACCATGTGAATCAGCATTATTTTAGTAATAATAATTTACATATCTATAGAATATGAGTAGAGGGAAAAAAAGCAATATGACAAAGAGGACTAGATACCTGAGGGTATGTGTGTCCTATCATACTCCTTAGAAAGAAAAAAAAATAAAAAAAAAAAATTGTTGGTGCTAGAAAAAATTACAAGTGCAAATAATATAATAATAATACAAGTAATTATATGAAGATTTGATGAAAGAGGAAGATATACAATAATAATAATAATAATAATAATAATAATAATAATAATAATATATAACAATCTAGATAACATATGATATTAAATATTACTGAGGTAATTATCCCATAAAAATGTCAAGCTTGTGCTTGAATGTTGAGATGTTACAATTGTGTGGGATGTATTTGGATACATGGTTCCATATAATTGCCCCTTTATACCTGAAAGTTTTCTGTAACAGAGTTGTTCTACATTGTAGTACATGAATTTCGTGGCTATGTCTTGTTAGATGAAAATGAACTTGGTTATTTCTGATAATCATATCATTAAATATTAAGGGCAAGCAATTGTTGCTGTATTTATACATTAATTTACTAAGAGAAAATATGTAGATTTTGTCAAGAGGTAGTATTTGGAATGACAAGAACAGTGGTCTGGTGTGCTCTCTATGATTTACAGCTGCAGTAATTCTAGCAGCTTTTTTTTTTTTTTTTTTTTTTTTTTTTTTTTTTTTTTTTTTTTTTTAGTTTAAATATTGAATCAAAGTGACTTCTACTAACTGTTCCTCAGACTTTGATTCCATATAGCAGATATGGATACATAAAACTATTATACATTATGACAAGGGTTGACTTATAAACAAGTTTCCTTGCTTTAGATAATATTCTGACTCCTTTAGCAATTTTGTTTTTAATTAATTTAGCATGTTCTGACCAAGATAATGTTGAGTCGATAGTAACACCTAAGAATTTTATAAAGTTTACCCTGTTAATTACTTTATTATTTAAAGACACATCAACATTTAATGAGTAATTTTTTTCCCTTAGTATGAAATATCATATATTTTGTTTTATCTATATTGAGAGACAGTTTATTTGCATTTATCCAGTCCATTAACTTTAGCATTTCTGTGTTCATTTTAGTGATCACTTCATTTATTGCATTACCCTTTAGAAAAATATTGGTATCATCAGCAAGAAGTATCTGAGTGAGTGAGGGAGAGACATTTACAATATCATTGACAAAGAAGAAATAGTAGAGGTCCAAGAATTGGTCCCTGTGGTACACCACAAGTAACATCATTGGTAGTAGAGCTGACATCATTATAAGACATATACTGCAATCTGTTGGTGAGGTAACTTGTAATCCAGTCATGCACAACACCCCTAATTTCATATTTATATGATTTCCTTTGCAAAATAGTGATTTATGGTATCAAATGCTTTACTTTATTGGTGTTTTTAACATTATTTCTTCCAATATTCACTCACAAAAGTCATTTTAAGGGAGCAGAAGTATTTTGAGATATGGAACTCTATATAAAATGCACCAAATCTCCCAAATAAATACAGACAGAAGGTTCCACTGGGAACTTTGCTCTGCAGCAATTATGTTGTTTTGGCAGGATGGAGTTCCTTGTGATGGAAGAACTTGACTGTGGTCTAAGGCAACAGAGAAGGTATACAGACCCATTGGATGTTCTGCGTGTCAGTGATGAACATTTAACACTGGTTTTATTGTAGTTTCAACCAATGCACCATATGTAACTACAGCCCTTTGCAGGTTCTACATCTCACAGTTTGGAGCATTTCTAGCCCCATTGTACCTCGTCAGAAATTAATAAAAAGTTTACCTTATGGAGGGTCTGAGTGGGAGGGAGATTAAACCCCTCCCCTCAAGTCAGAAGATTACAAAATGTTAGGTTAGTTTATCTTATGGGGGGTTCAGGGAGGGCAAATTCTCATAATTTCAGTTACAAAATGTTAGGTAGTTCACCCTGTGGGGGTGTTCAGGAGAGGCAAAGTCCTCCCCCAATTAGGAGGTTACAAAATGTTAGGTTAGTTTACCTTATGGGGGGTGGGGTCAAGGGGGGAGTACTAGTTGAAACTGCAAATTTACCTAGACTTCTGCGTGAAGAAATCGTGCAGCTTTGCCAGGAACTAGATCCACATGTTGCTCAACTAATTCGCATGGCCTGTGCTCTGCCTGTTGTAACACAAGTGTTAATTGCCCTGAGATTCTCTGCAAGTGGTGGTTTTCAGTGTTGTTGGTGATGCTACGAGTGTGCACTAGTCAAGTGTTTCAAGAGCAATAGCTGGTGTCACTGAAGCTTTCTACAGGAAAGCACTCACAGATATTAAGATGCCCAGTGGACTACAAGAACACGCAACTGTAGTTAGAAAAATTATGAGGAAAGCAAATTTTTATAAAATGATTGGGGATGGTACTCATATTACTATAAAAACACCATGCCCTAATAAGCATCTTTACGTTAATCATAAAGGGTACCATCCCCTTAATTGTCAGGTTGTGTGTGATAGTGAACACTTAATCATGAACTGTGTTGCAAGGTACCCTGGAAGTACACACAACTCATTTATTTGAGCAAATTGCAATCTCCGAAGAAAATTAGAACGTGGAGAATATGGTGGTAATGTGCTTCTAGGTATGTATGGTTTGGCAGAAAGCCTAAGAAAGTACTATAATGATAAAATTGCATAATCTTTAGATAAAGGTATAATTTATTATACCACTTGTAAGTATCACCTGTCTCACCGTGAAAAACATAGTATGCCTTAGTATTTCAATATAGAAAGCAAACTTGGATAACAGTTAATCTGCTAGTTACAGAAAAATATAACAGTTCACTATGAACAGTTAAGATTAATTGTTATGATGAAAAAAAAAGTTATTTGTTCTAACACCTTATAAGTGGGGAAAACCAAAAACCAATTCAAACAGTGTTACTTTTAAACTGATAGCATTCACTGATGAAGATGATAAAGTAGGATCAAATAACAACATTTATTGTACAATAAAAGTATATTATTTGTATCATACAAAACTACAATCTTTATTTTGCTCTAGATAAGTAAGATATCTGCATGGAATGCATGCCAGAAGTAGAGAATACAGTGGTAAAGGGAAAAAAAAAAAAGTTATCCTAGGATACTTGCAACAGAGATTTATGCTTCATCCAAAACTTGAGGTATCACAGTCTGTGAGATCATATAGTAATATTTCAAATCATTTGTAGTTCACATCACTTCTGTTTTATCCAGCATAGAAAAATATACATAAGAAAACACACTATCCTACATTATCTTTAAACAACTATTATTTCCTCACCATCATCTCTTTATAATGATGGTGATAATGACTATATTTTATCACTATTCAGGTGTGTGTACTACACTAAATGACTTAACTAAAATCTGAGCAGAGGTAGTTCATTAGTTATTCTTGCAGACAAGTCACTGAACTATTTGAAGGCCATCACATATCATATTGCACATCACAAAGCCTTAACAGTTCCAAATAATGGTACATGTAAACAGTTCCAAATAATGGTACATGTAAATCACATTATGACAAAAATTGCAAAATCAGATTATAAAATATGGTCATGCCTTGCACTTAAATATTCAAATAAATAATGGCTATTTCTTAAGACTAAAGTTAATGCTAATTATACTAAAGTAAATGTTAATTATTAATACCTGTTGATCTTAGCTACTTATCTATAAATATACATAAAAAGGCTACAAGAAACTTGCTTAAATGTTATTTTGCTTAGCCTGCCACAGCTTAAAAGTATCAAGTTGTCAAGTGTTGCTCAACCACTCAAAAGAATTTCACATTTCATACAAAAAATTATGAAATCTGTTTGCATTTGCTGCATCTGCAACACTATCCCCATTCCATATGGAATAGCACCTCTCTGTTTGTGAGGAAAGAAAAGCATCTATTTGATGTCATCTTTCTAATATGGATATTCCTTATTAAGCATAATCAAGTGAAATAAACAAATTTATGCCCACAATTGTGATATGAGCTATATGCACTTGCAGTTATGAATTTGGTAAATTTTCTCATATGTAAGTTGTTATTTACCTTTAATAGTTCTTGATTTGCCTTATACTGATAGGCTAATTTGATTTATTTAGCTTGAATTAGTTATTTCCCTTTTTATTTCCTTTTCATGGCTGGTATGTCGTTTAGATTGCTAAACACTAGTGAGGGCAGATTTATGATGAATAATTATTTGTCCATTATAATACAGAATGTACCCATAATGATTTACTTGTCTGTGATTCATGTTGTCATATCCTTGTGACCTTGTGCTTCACCACACTCTTAAAGTCAGTGTACTTCTTCCTGATTTCTCTTGGTGTCCTGTCCTCACCACCCACTGCTTTCACTGCCACTGTCAAAGTTGCCCACGCACTGTGCTATGTGCGCTTGATTTTTGTGGTTACGGGACCACTCGGTGCTCCCAGCAGGACACTGCCTTTCTCACTTGTACTTCTCTGATGAGTACATAGCACTCTTCATTGCTGAACTTGTTTTTTCTTAGCCTTTAGCTTGCCTCGGTGTGTTAATGAATATAGCTAATAAATTCCGCGAATGTGATTGGCTGCACGTGACTGTAATTCCTGCATTTGATTGGCTGAGGTGCTCTGACATCAGATGCTGTGATATCTGCACTCCCAACACAATGCTACCTTAAGTTAATGAGACGTTAAAGGGAGTTTTGAGCAATGACGTTAGAAATTGCCCTTAAGGTGATCGTAGCGGAAGATCTTAGCGGCGCGCTAAGAGAGAGTTTTGAGCATCCAGCCTCTGTAAGATCAATATGTTTATGGGATGAATAAGTTAAAGATAAGAATAATAATAAGTACCATGGGAATGTTGCATGGATGTTGTGGTGATGGGAGCAGTTGATGGGATGGTTAGAACTCGGGGTAGGTCCAACTTGGACCATTCTGAAATATCAACTCATATATCCAAACCTTGGGTGAATCATCTGAATCATCTTCTTACCCTCATTCATGTCCAGCCTAGGTTTCATTTCTAGTCTGTAATAAACACAGGCAGTTTGGGCACTCATGTCGATGTGTTGTCCCTGGCTGGCTGGGCTGTGTCCAGCAGGTCTGAGTTGCCAGTTATGCATTTTCCTTGTGGTCTGCAGTGTGACCATCTCTCTCTCTCTCTCTCTCTCTCTCTCTCTCTCTCTCTCTCTCTCTCTCTCTCTCTCTCTCTCTCTCTCTCTCTCTCTCTCTCTCTCTCTCTCTCTCTCTCTCTCTCTCTCTCTCTCTCTCTCTCTCTCTCTCTCTCTCTCTCTCTCTCTCTCTCTCTCTCTCTAATTTACATCAGGCTTAAAACATTTTTTTGTGCTACTGTTTTAAAAGCCTATACTGAAATATAAAAAAATATATATACAAATAACAAACTTGCCCTACTATATACACAAATCACTAATACAGCACTAGTGTGGGAGTTTGTGTTCTTCACCACATGAAGGCAGCCACTTTTACTTGGAGTGTCATTGTCTGTGTATCACTCATGGCTGCCGTGAACAAGCTCCACAGTCTGTAGGTTCTGGCTGCATAAGAACACTGGTGCTGCTTTGAATAAGATTGAGGCACCTGCACCAGCATGTCACTGGAGGTGGTGGTCCTGGACCCCCTCTGGACAACTTGTGGTGGAAGCTTCAGTGAACTAAGATGAGGGACCTCCAGCACCTGGACCTTGTGCTGGAGCACCACTGCTGACACATCCTGCTGATGCTCCAGCAATGTGACCCTGCTCTGCTCCTCTTGCTGCTGCTGCTGCTGCTGTCGTCTGTCCATCCTCACCACCCACAGGGCATGTCATTGCATGGCATCCAGTCTCTGCAAGTGGGTGGTGGCACTCGACATCCAGGACAAGGCACTGTACTCCATACAAGGCCAGATCTGAGCCTGTCTGATGCAGGGCAGAGACCCACAGGGAGGCCTGGTGGGCAACAGCAGCAACATGGCAGTTGAAGTGCAGGCCACAGTCCACTATCACTCCCAGCACCTGGATGTGTTCCTGGAGGGGAAGTGTCTGGCCTCCAAAACACAGACAGCCTGAGATGGCCAGGGAGGCAGCTGGGTGCCATGAGATGACCATGGCCTGCATCTTCTCTGGAGCAAAGCCAACTTGCCATGTTTCTCCCCACTCTGCCACCAGCCTGAGCTGCTTGTTCAGCTCACTGACTGTAGGAGTGAGAGAGACTGCAGTCTTTGGTGTATGCAAGCAGAGTCAGTATTTGCTGCAGGAGGTCATCAATATACATATTCCACAGGATCAGGCCCAACACTGAACCCTGTGGAACCGAGGCCTGTATAAGTGACGGCTGTGATGACTGCCTGTTGATGACTATCCTGAGTGTTCTCCCCTAGAAGTAGTCCTTGAGCAGCTCAAGGAGGTTGCCCTGGATACCCTTGGCACAAAGCTTTTCCACAAGCCCCGCGTGCCAGACCTTATCAAAGGCCCCAGCAGTGTCCAGGGCCACCACAAGAATATCCAGGCCTTCATTCAGGGCATCCTGCCAGCCTTGGGAGAGTAGGATGAGGTCTGCTTTTGAGTGGCCAGGCTGGAAGTCGAACTGCCTGTCTGAGAGGAGGTGTTACTCACTCAGGTGATGATGGATGTCACCTGCTCCAGCAACTTGCCCACCATGGAGAGCAGCGAGATTGGTATGTCGTTGCTGAGCTCAGACTTTGAGTTCTTCTTTTAGGCTGCTACCACCCGTGCCTCCTTCCATATAGAGGGCCACCTATGCTCCATCATGCAGGACCTGACAGTGTAAGGACCTGACAGCTCACGGGCTGATGTTGTCCGGGTCAGTGGCTTTGTTCTCCATTTCCCTCATTAGCCATTCCACCTGTTCAGGTGTCACCTGAACAGTGGTGATGGTGTGGTCTGTTTCCTGAAGGAGGTGAGGTGGATGTCTACCCAGATCAGTGACTGACATCTTCTCTACGAAAAAATTGGCAAATAGAGAAGCCTTGTCGTCTCTGCTGGTGGCTGTTGTCCCATCCAGCCTGGTTAGTGGAGGAACAGTGTTGCAGTAGCCCATTGTTTGCTGCTCCTTGATGAGCCTCCACCAGGTCTTGTGGCCAACTCCTGAGCCACAGAGCTTTTGCTTCAGGTCCTCCCACTGCTGTCGTCTTACCCATCTGCAGGTAGCTGTCACCCACCCACACGCCACACAATGTTGGGCTCAGTTGTAGTGTCAGATGATGCATGTACCTCACCTAGGCTGTGTGTTTCTTTTTTTTTTTTTTTATGTAGAAGACACTGGCCAAGGACAACAAAAATCCAATAAAAAAAGATGCCCACTGAAATGCCAGTCCCATAAAAGGGTCCAAAGCAGTAGACAAAAACTGATGAATAAGTGTCTTGAAACCTCCCTCTTGAAGGAATTCAAGTCATAGGAAGGTGGAAATACAGAAGCAGGCAGGGAGTTCCAGAATTTACCAGAGAAAGGGATAAATGACTGAGAGTACTGGTTAACTCTTGCGTTAGAGAGGTGGACAGAATAGGGGTGAGAGAAAGAAGAAGGTCTTGTGCAGCGAGGCTGCGGGAGGAGGGGAGGCATGCAATTAGCAAGATCAGAAGAGCAGTTAGCATGAAAATAGCAGTAGGAGACAGCTATAAATGCAACATTGCGGTGGTGAGAGAGAGGCTGAAGACAGTCGGTTAGAGGAGAGGAGTTGATGAGACGAAAAGCTTTTGATTCCACCCTGTCTAGAAGAGCAGTATGAGTGGAACCCACCCCCCCAGGACATGTGAAGCATACTCCATACATGGACGGATAAGGCCCTTGTACAGAGTTAGCAGCTCGAGGGGTGAGAAAAACTGGCGGAGACGTCTCAGAACACCAAACTTCATAGAAGCTGTTTTAACTAGAGGTGAGATGTGAAGTTTCCAGTTCAGATTATAAGTAAAAGACAGACCAAGGATGTTCAGTGCAGAAGAGGAGGACAGTTGAGTGTCATTGAAGAAGAGCGGATAGTTGTCTGGAAGGTTGTATCGAGTTGATAGGTGGAGGAATTGAGTTCTTGAGGTATTGAACAATACCAAGTTTGCTCTACCCCAATCAGAAATTTTAGAAAGATCAGAAGTCAAGCGTTCTGTGGCTTCCCTGCATGAAATGTTTACCTCCTGAAGGGTTGGACGTCTGTGAAAAGACGTGGAAAAGTGCAGGGTGGTATCATCAGCATAGGAGTGGATAGGACAAGAAGTTTGGTTTAGACGATCATTAATGAATAATAAGAGAGTGGGTGACAGGACAGAACCCTGAGGAACAACACTGTTAATAGATTTAGGAGAAGAACAGTGACTGTCTACCACAGCACCAATACAACGGTCAGAAAGGAAACTTGAGATGAAGTTAGAGAGAAGGAGAGAAGCCGTAGGAGGGTAGTTTGGAAATCAAAGCTTTGTGCCAGACTCTATCAAAAGCTTTTGATATGTCCAAGGCAACAGCAAAAGTTTCACCAAAATCTCTAAAAGAGGATGACCAAGACTCAGTAAGGAAAGCCAGAAGATCACCAGTACCTTGACGGAACCCATACTGGCGATCAGATAGAAGGTTGTGAAGTGATAGATGTTTAAGAATCTTCCTGTTGAGGATAGATTCAAAAACTTTAGATAGGCAGGAAATTAAAGCAATAGGACGGTAGTTTGAGGGATTAGAACGGTCACCCTTTTTAGGAACAGGTTGAATGAAGGCAAACTTCCAGCAAGAAGGAAAGGTAGATGTTGACAGACAGAGCTGAAAGAGTTTGACTAGGCAAGGTGCAAGCACGGAGGCACAGTTTCGGAGAACAATAGGAGGGACCCCATCAGGTTTGTCCTCAGTGGCTGTTCAGCATTGGTAACCAAACCAAGCAGGGTCACCAGGCCTAGCAAGGTACCTCCTGCTGTTGATGTGCTGCTGCTGGAGGCCATGGAGCTTGGTGGTGAGGGCACATACATTTTCCTCCACATTGCCTATCAGCAGGGCGTCCCAGTCCATGTGAACAGTGGCATGTCTCAGGGATGCCCAGTCAGTCTGCTCCCACAGCCAGCCTTGCCATGCCCAGCTTGATGCATGCTAACATGGCGTGGTGGTCGAAGGTGTCCACCGTCCCCAGTTGATGGCAGAGGATGCTGGAGTCGAGGAGATCCATCAGCACAGGGTTCAGTGTTGTTGTTGTTGCTGCTGATACTGCTCCTGTTGTTATTGCCGTTGCTGCTACTGCTGCTCCTGTTGTTGTTGGTGGTGGTGGTGGCAGTGACAGCATCAGTGTCAGTGTCGGTGGCTGCTATTGCTGCAGCAGCGACGGTGGTGACAGTGGCGGTGGTAGCAGCGGTAGCTGCAATAGTGGTGGGATCTGCTTCTGCTGCCATGTGTCTAAGAGGTCTGGGCTTCCCAGATTTCCACCACTTTCTCCAGTAGTCTGAGGAAGCATATGTGTCTTCCCAGGTCCTGGCAATTGAGAGGAGTGGCTGTTGTCGCCACAGAGCTGGTGGAGGTCCTCTCATCATCCTCCCTTGCATCAATAATGCATCAATAAACCCTAAAAGGTCCATTTATTGTGCTATTTTGTTAATTATCCAGTCTCTCTGTAGACAGAGGGATTGAATCACATTGCTATCCTTCATTACCTGTTTTTGTAGCTTTTTTTTTTTTTTTTATGTAGGAAGGATACTGGCCAAGGGCAATAAAAATCTAATAAAAAAAAATGCCCACTGAAATGCCAGTCCCATAAAGGGGTCAAAGCATTGGTCAAAAATTGGTGGATAAGTGTCTTGAAACCTCCCTCTTGAAGGAAGTCAAGTCATAGGAAGGTGGAAATACAGAAGCAGGCAGGGAGTTCCAGAGTTTACCAGAGAAAGGGATGAATGATTGAGAATACTGGTTACCTCTTGCGTTAGAGAGGTGGACAGAATAGGGGTGAGAGAAAGAAGAAAGTCTTGTGCAGCGACGCCGCAGAAGAAGGGGAGGCATGCAGTTAGCAAGATCAAAAGAGCAGTTAGCATGAAAATAGCGGTAGAAGACAGCTAGATATGCAACATTGCAGTGGTGAGAGAGAGGCTGAAGACAGTCAGTTAGAGGAGAGGATAACTGTGGTGACAAGCTTGTCTTTCCCCAACTGCAACAGGTGTTGCCTCCTGTCATCATCCACCCCATTGTGTGGAGGTGTGGATGGAAGGTTCACACCAGGGTTTTCACTGATGTAGACCACTTCATCTACTATATTGGTTTTGTGATGTAGCTGCTGAGTGTCCTTGGAAGTGCTGGTCCCTCACCTAGGCAAGCTGTGTGGCACACATTAGGACATTCATTACAGCTCTCACAATTCACGGCACACCATCGCTGAGGGCAATATCCCAGATCACACCTCTTGATGAGCCTTTGTTCCACCATTTCTATACAGCAAAAAGGAGTAATTGGGTCCAGGAAAAAATGCCGAAACTATTGATTGCAAGGAAGGATACACTTGGGCAGGGGAACACTTATGGCATTTACTTCTCTACTATTGCAGTGTCACAATGTCAAATCACTCTATATTTACACACCACATGGAGGTGTAGATAAAAACAATGTTCTTCTGCGTTAATGGAGAACTGTTTTTGAAAGTGCAGAGCGCACTGAAAATACGTCCATCCTCCAAGGCAGTGACCTGACCTCTCTCTCTCTCTCTCTCTCTCTCTCTCTCTCTCTCTCTCTCTCTCTCTCTCTCTCTCTCTCTCTCTCTCTCTCTCTCTCTCTCTCTCTCTCTCTCTCTCTCTCTCTCTCTCTCTCTCTCTCTCTCTCTCTTAACAGTAGAGCCTCAGAGTCCCCTTCTGAGGAGGGGACCACAAATGTTCCCAGGTCGGACTGCTCTTCTGATATCGAAACTAAGTGTATTCACACCGCCACCCCCCTCATCATTTTCTTCATTAACTTCTGTAACATTTACAATCTTAGATCTAACTTTCAATCTCTAGAGCACCGTTTCTCCTCTACTAAGCCTCATCTTTTCCTCATACTTTCTTTATCATCATTTTCAATCAAAACCTGGATGTTGCGTCTATGTGCGCAATGACTGAACCTGCACTCGTGCCTACGCTGTTGAATCTTCCAAGTTTTCCACCATCTGGCTATGACTACAGAGCCACTCTCAAACTAAATTTATCTGTGCTGTATACCTCTCACCTAACTCCTCTGACTATAAGAAATTCTTTGACTACTTAACTTCCAAAGTGGAGCATATTTTGACTCTCATCCCTATTGCAGAGATCATAATTCTTGGAGACTTCAATGTTCACCACCAGCTTTGGCTTTCTTCTCCTTTCACTGACCATCCTGGTGAAGTAGCCTTTAACTGCTATCTTCCATGACCTAGAGCAACTGGTGCAGCATCCTACTTATATTCCTGATCGTCTTGGAGATACGCCCAATATTCTTGATCTTTTTCTAAATTCTAATCCTTCTGCTTATGCTGTCACCCTCTCCTCTCTGTTTTGCTCCTCTGATCACAATCTCATATCTGTATCTTGTCCTATTGCTCCAATCCTTCCTCAGGATCCCCCAAACCAGAGGTGCCTCTGGTGTTTTGCCTCTGCTAATTGTGGGGATCTGAGGAGGAATTACTCTGATTTTCCTTGGAATGACTACTGCTTCTGTGTCAGAGACCTGTCTCTGTGTGCTGAGCACATAATAGAAGTGATAGGATCTGGCATGGAGGCGTACATTCCTCATTCTTTCTCTCTACCTAAACCTTCAAAACCTTGGTTTAACACAGCCTGTTCTTGCGCAATACATGATAGAGATGTGGCACACAAAGGGTACTTTTTTTTTTTTATGTAGGAAGGGCAACAAAAATCCAATAAAAAAAAATGCCCAGTGAAATGCCAGTCCCATAAAAGGGTCAAAGCAGTAGTCAAAAATTTATGAATAAGTGTCTTGAAACCTCTCTTAAAGGAATTCAAGTCATAGGAAGGTGGAAATACAGAAGCAGGCAGGGAGTTCCAGAGTTTACCAGAGAAAGGGATGAATGATTGAGAATACTGGTTAACTCTTGCATTAGAGAGGTGGACAGAATAGGGGTGAGAGAAAGAAGAAAGTCTTGTGCAGCGAGGCCACGGGAGGAGGGGAGGCATGCAGTTAGCAACATCAGAAAAGCAGTTAGTATGAAAATAGCAGTAGAAGACAGCTAGAGATGCAGCATTGCGGTGGTGAGAGAGAGGCTGAAGACAGTCAGTTAGAGGAGAGGAGTTGATGACACGAAAAGCTTTTGACTCCACCCTGTCTAGAAGAACAGTATGAGTGGAACCCCCCCAGACATGAGAAGCATACTCCATACACAGACGGATAAGGCCCTTGTACAGAGTTAGCAGCTGGGGGGGGTGAGAAAAACTGGCGGAGACGTCTCAGAATGCCTAACTTCATAGAAGCTGTTTTAGCTAGATGTGAGATGTGAAGTTTGCAGTTCAGATTATAAGTAAAGGACAGACCAAGGATGTTCAGTGTAGAAGAGGGGGACAGTTGACTGTCATTGTAGAAGAGGTGATAGTTGTCTGGAAGGTTGTGTCGAGTTGATAGATGGAGGAATTGAGTTTTTGGGGCATTGAACAATACCAAGTTTGCTCTGCCCCAATCAGAAATTTTAGAAAGATCAGAAGTCAGGCGTTCTGTGGCTTCCCTGCGTGATATGTTTACCTCCTGAAGGGTTGGACGTCTATGAAAAGACGTGGAAAAGTGCAGGGTGGTATCATCAGCATAGGAGTGGATAGGACAAGAAGTTTGGTGTAGACGATCATTAATGAATAATAAGAAGAGAGTGGATAATAGGACAGAACCCTGAGGAACACCACTGTTAATAGATTTAGGAGAAGAACAGTGACTGTCTACCACAGCAGCAATAGAACGGTCAGAAAGGAAACTTGAGATGAAGTTACAGAGAGAAGGATAGAAGCCATAGGAGGGTAGTTTGGAAATCAAAGCTTTGTGCCACACTCTATCAAAAGCTTTTGATATGTCCAAGGCAAGAGCAAAAGTTTCACCAAAATCTCTAAAACAGGATGTCCAAGACTCAGTAAGGAAAGCCAGAAGATCACCAGTAGAGTGGCCTTGATGGAACCCATACTGGCAATCAGATAGAAGGTTGTGAAGTGATATGTTTAAAAATCTTTCTGTTGAGGATAGATTCGAAAACTTTAGATAGGTAGGAAATTAAAGCAATAGGATGGTAGTTTGAGGGATTATAATGGTCACCCTTTTTAAGAACAGGTTGAATGTAGGCAAACTTCCAGCAAGAAGGAAAGGTAGATGTTGACAGACAGAACTGAAAGAGTTTGACTAGGCAAGGTGCAAGCACAGAGGCACAATTTTAAAGAACAATAGGAGGGACCCCATCAGGTCCATAAGCCTTCCAAGGGTTTAGGCCAGCGAGGGCATGGAAAACATCTTTGCAAAGAATTTTAATAGGTGGCATGAAGTAGTCAGAGGGTGGAGGAGAGGGAGGAACAAGCCCAGAATTACCCAAGGTAGAGTTTTTAGCAAAGGTTTGAGTGAAGAGTTCAGCTTTGGAAATAGATGTGATAGCAGTGGTGCCATTTGGTTGAAATAGAGGAGGGAAAGAAGAAGAAGCAAAGTTACTGTAGATATTTTTGGCTAGATGCCAAAAGTCACGAGGGGAGTTAGATCTTGAAAGATTTTGACACTTTCTGTTAATGAAGGAGTTTTTGGCTTGTTGAAGAACAGACTTGGCATGGTTCCGGACAGAAATATAAAGTGCATGAGATTCTGGTGATGGAAGGCTTAAGTACCTTTTGTGGGCCACCTCTCTATCATGTATAGCACGATAACAATCTGTGTTAAACCAAGGTTTAGAAGGTTTAGGATGAGAAAAAGAGTGAGGAATGTATGCCTCCATGCCAGACACTATCACCTATGTTATGTGCTCAGCACACAAACACGGGTCTCTGACACGGAAGCAGTAGTCATTCCAAGGAAAATCAGCAAAATACCTCCTCAGGTCCCCCAATGTAGCAGAGCCAAAATGCCAGAAGCACCTTCACTTAGGGGGATTCTGAGGAGGGATTGGAGCAATAGGAAAAGATACAGATATGAGATTGTGATCAGAGGAGCCCAACGGAGAAGAAAGGGTGACAGCATAAGCAGAAGGATTAGAGGTCAGGAAAAGGTCAAGAATGTTGGGTGTATCTCCAAGACAGTCAGGAATACGAGTAGGGTGTTGCACCAATTGCTCTAGGTCATGGAGGGTAGCAAAGTTGTAGGCTAGTTCACCAGGATGGTCAGTGAAGGGAGAGGAAAGCCAAAGCTGGTGGTTAACATTGAAGTCTCTAAAAATGGAGATCGCTTCAAAAGGGAAGAGGGTTAGAATGTGCTCCACTTTGGAAGTTGAGTAGTCAAAGAATTTCTTATAGTCAGAGGAATTAGGTGAGAGGTATACAGTATAAATAAATTTAGTTTGAGAGTGACTCTGTAGTCGTAGCCAGATGGTGGAAAACTCAGAAGATTCAAGAGCGTGGGCACGAGAGCAGGTTAAGTCATTGTGCACATAAACGCAACATCCAGCTTTGGATCGAAAATGAGGATAGATAAAGTAGGAGGGAACAGAAAAGGGGCTACTGTCAGTTGCCTCAGACACCTGAGTTTCAGTGAGGAAAAGAAGATGAGGTTTAAAAGAGAGGTGGTGTTCTACAGATTGAAAATTAGATCTTAGACCACGAATGTTGCAGAAGTTAATGAAGAAAAAGTTGAGGGGGGGTGTCAAGACACTTAGGGTCGTCGACAGAAAGGCAGTCCGACCTGGGGACATTAATGATCCCCTCCCCAGATGGGGACTCTAAGGCTGGTGTAGGAGTCGCCATGATGATTTTAAAATTTTTGAGTGAAGTGTGTGTGTGTGTTATTAGATGCATGTAGTTTTGTGTGGAGGAAGAGAGTTGTCTTTAGAGGGCAGGCTGTGACTGCCCCCTTGTGTTGTGAGACACAAAGGGAAAGGTTCAGTGAGGTCACAGCTGGGTTTAATGATAAGTTCACAGCATCCCCTGAACAGTGCTTTAGATCTCACTGGGAGCCTTCCATCACCTGAATCTCATGTGCTTCATATTTCTGCCCGTAACCATTCCAAGTCTGTTCTCCATTAATAGAAAGTGTCAAAACTTTTCAAGATCTAATTCCCCTCATGACTTATGGCACCTAGCCAGAAATATCTCCAATAACTTTCCTTTTTCATCTTTCCCTCCTTTATTTCAACTTTATGTTACCACTGCCATCTCATCTATTTCTGAAGCTGAACTCTTTGCTCAAACCTTCGGTAAAAACAACCTTGGATGATTCAGAGCTTGTTTCTCCCTCTCATCTGTCCTCTGACTACTTCATGCTACCTATTAAAATCCTTCACAGTGATGTTTTCCATGCCCTTGCTGCCCTTAACCCTTGGAAGGCTGATGGACCTGATGGGGTTCATCCTGTTGTTGTTCTCTGAAACTGTGCCTCCATGCTTGCACCTTGCCTAGTCAAACTTTTCTAACTGTCTATCAACATCTGGAAGCTTGCCTACATTCAACCTGTTCCTAAAAAGGGTGACCATTCTAATCTCTCAAACTACCATCCTATTGCTTTAATTTCCTGCCTATCTAAAATTTTTTAATCTATCCTCAACAGGAAGATCCTTAAACATCTATTACTTCACAACCTTCTATCTGATCACCAGTATGGGTTCCATCAAAGCTGCTCTACTGGAAATCTTCTGGCTTTCCTTACTGAGTGTTGGTCATCCTCTTTTAGAGATTTTGGTGAAACTTTTATTGTTGCCTTTGACATATCAAAAGTTTTTGATTGAGTCTGGCATAAAGGAAACTATCTTCATACAGCTCCTATCCTTCTCTCTGTAACTTCATCTCAAGTTTCCTTTCTGACCATTCTACTGCTGCTGTGGTAGATGGTCACTGTTCTCCTAAATCTGTCCTGTCACCCACTTTCTTATTATTCATCAATGATCTTCTAAACCAAACTTGTGCTATCCACTCTTATGCTGATGATACCACGCTGCACCTTTCCATGCCTTTTTTGTAGACGTCCAACCCTACAGGAAGTAAACAGTTCATGCAGGGAAGCCACAGAACACCTGACTTCTGATCTCCCTAAAATTTCTGATTGGGGCAGAGCAAACTTAATATTGTTCAATGCCTCAAAGACTTAATTCTTCCATCTATCAACTTGACACAACCTTCCAGACAACTATCCCCTCTTCTTCAATGACACTCAACTATCCCCCTCTTCTACACTGAAAATCCTCAGTCTGTTCTTTATTTATAATCTAAACTGGAAGATTCACATCTCATCTCTAGCTAAAATAGCTTCTATGAAGCCATGCATTCTGAGATGTCTCTGCCAGTTTTTCTTACCCTTTCAGCTGCTAACTCTGTACAGGGGCCTTATCCGTCCATGTATGGGATATGCTTCACATGTCTGGGGAAAGGTGTTCCACTCATACTGCTCTTCTAGACAGGATGGAATCAAAAGCTTTTCGTCTCATTAACTCTCCTCTGACTGACTGACTCTTCAGCCTCTTTCACATTGCTGTAATGTTGCATCTCTTGCTATCTTCTACTGCTATTTTCATGCAAACTGCTCATCTGATCTTGCTAACTGCATGCCTCCCCTTTTTCCACGGGTTTACTGCACAAGACTTTCTTCTTTCTCTCATCCCTATTCTGTTCACCTCTCTAATGTAAGAGTTAACCAGTATTCTCAATCATTCATGCCCTTCTCTGGTAAACTCTGGAATTCCCTGCTTGCTTCTGTATTTCCATCTTCCTATGACTTGAGCTTTCAAGAGGGAGGTTTCAATACACTTATCTTGTAATTTCTAACTACTGTTTTCAGCTTTTTGGGGACCGACACCTCACTTTTTATTGTTATTATTTTTTTGCTGCTATTGGTCATAGAAAACAAAAAAAATTCAGACGTGCTTGACAAGACCCAGCCAGGGACAACACATCAATATGAGTGCTGCAGTTTAGAGGTAAGTCCAAGAACTGAACATTCAGTCTACCTGTACAGATGACAATGAAACATACAAACACACACACACTCACACCATGTAGTGTAGTGGTTAGCACACTTGGCTCACAACTGAGAAGACTTGGGTTTGAGTCCCAGGTGTGGCGAGGCAAATGGGCAAGCCTCTTAATACATAGCCCCTGTTCACTTAGTAGCAAGTAGGTACGGAATGTAACCCAAAGGGTTGTGGCCTCGCTGTCCTGGTGTGTGGTGTTTGAGTGGTCTCAGTGCCACCCAAGGATCATTCAGTTTGAGCTCCCAGCTCTTTCCATAGGGGAGTGGTTGGTTGAGTGACCAGCAGATGAACATAGGTGAATGACACACTTACACTTGAAATAACAAATACATAAGTGGTGAGTAGGGGGAGAGAGAGAGAGAGAGAGAGAGAGAGAGAGAGAGAGAGAGAGAGAATCATTATGGTGAGGAAACTTATCAACCCCTCTCCTCTAATTGACTGTCCTCAGCCTCTCTCTCATTGCCACAGTCTTCTACCACCATTTTCATGCTGACTGCATGCCTCCCCTCCTCCTGTGGTCAACGCTGCACAAGACTTTCTACTTTCTCACATCTCTATTCTGTCCACTTCTCATATGCAAGAGTTAACACGTTGCCCGCATCTTGGGCCACTGGTGTACCACTCATTATATTCTTTTATGGGTAATTAGTACACCAGTCATATGTTAATTAGTAAACATACATATATAATTAAAGTACCATATTTCCTGACATATAAGAGACACAGGAGTATAAGATGCACCTATAATTTGGCAGGGGATATTTAGAAAAAAAAATAAAATAAGGCCCAATTTTCCCTGAATTTCATAGCCTGTCCCTCAACCAGGTTTTGGTCCAAGACTGTAGGGTACTAGATGTTCCCTTACTGAATAACTTAAGCAAAACATATTATAAGATGAACTGACATAAGAGCAGAAAATATCATACCAGTTTATCAGTGATCATAACTGTTGCTGAAAAGTTATGAATATGGTACTGCCTTATGTTGCTTTCTGCCTTTCTCTGTTCAAGATGTTCCACTGTTGACTGAAGAGTTACAGTGCTCCTACCCTGAGCACCTGTTTACTTGAAATGGTAAGCAAAACTCTCCCTGCACATGTTAAGGTTATGCATGCAGCCATGTTTCGTGGTAAGTGCACAAAGCATAACCAGCTAAGGCCACATTCTTCATACAAATTATGGCTGTGACTTCAGCATAAAACTATTCATTACATTAATAAATTTACCATAAATTTTATTCACATGAGGTAAGGCCATTGAGTGATGTGCTTCAGAGTTGCAGCAATCAGCTTTTGTTTTAGCATTATTTTGGTTTGTAATCATTATCTAGTAATTTTTAGAACTATTTTGACATGTAATCATTATATAATAGTATACAAACTTATTTTTCATTCTGAGGTCAAACAGTGGTGTTTAGGTGTTACTCTTGTACCAGTAACTATAAACCCTTTGGCCTACCCAAACCTAATCATTAGAGTATTATAGTAATGCTGAGTGATTTTTTACAAAAATGTGCCTTATGTAGCAGGAAATACGGTAATTTTTCTCCTTTGTAAATATTGATTATGTATGTTTTTGGCATTTATACATTGGCAAGAAATATCATTAAATGGAAAATGAAACATTAGGATGCAAGCCAATTTATTTTTTATTCAGTCCATACAATGAAGTACATATTTCATAAAGAAAAATATAAAATGAATAGACAAAAATGCAGTCCTACGCAGGATCGGAATTATGACATTGCAAATTATCTCATTTCTTGTATTTATGTGAAAAAAATAATATATGAGTATTTGAATTTCTAGGATTTTGTAGATTGTAACTGAAAAATATTACGATATATTTTTACCAGTAAAAAACACAGTTATATAGCATGAAAGATTCCATTGTAATAGATAATATGAAAGAGTAACATTTCAGTGAAAATAAGCATTTCTCTTTTTCTTATATATATATATATATATATATATATATATATATATATATATATATATATATATATATATATATATATATATATATATATATATATATATATATATATATATATCTGTGTGTGTGTGTGTGCATGTATTGTCCCATCTCCATACCAACCTTTCCTTAAACTCATGAACATTTCTAGAACACACCATATCCTCTCCTATAGGAGGAGGCAGTAAGCACCTACCAAAACAATAATTGCTCCCAGTGAGGTCTAAATCACTGGATCAGGGG
This sequence comes from Scylla paramamosain, assembly GCF_035594125.1. Taxonomy (NCBI): domain Eukaryota; kingdom Metazoa; phylum Arthropoda; class Malacostraca; order Decapoda; family Portunidae; genus Scylla; species Scylla paramamosain. The sequence goes on along the minus strand of NC_087189.1, from coordinate 11,641,369 downwards.
GTGCTGTGAGCTTATCAATAAACTCAGCTGTGACCTCACTGAATGTTTCTCTTTGTGTCCCACAACACAAGGGGGCAGTCACAGCTTGCCCTCTAAAAACAACTCTTCCTTCACACAAAACTACAAACACCTAATTACACACACACCCTTCACTCAAAATTATCATGGCAACTCCTACACCAGCCTCGGAGTTCCCATCTGGGGAGGAGACTACAAATGTTCCCAGGTCGGACTGCTCTTCTGATATCGATCCTAAGTGTCTTGACGTCCCTCTCAACTTTTCCTTCATTAACATCTGCAACATTCACAGTCTCAGATCTAATTTTCAATTTGTAGGACACCACCTCTCCTCTACTAAACCTCATCTTCTTTTCCTCACTGAAACTCAGGTGTCTGAGGCAACCGACATTATCCCCATTTCTGTTCCCTCCTACTTTCTCTATCCTCATTTTTCAATCCAAAGCTGGATGTTGTGTTTATGTGTGCAATAACTTAACCTGCTCTCATGCCCACACTCTTGAATCTTGTGTTTTCCACCACCTGGCTATGACTGCAGAGTCACTCTCAAACTAAATTTATTTGTGCTGTATACTTGTCACCTAAATCCTCTGACTATAAGAAATTCTTGACTGCTTGACTTCCAAAGTGGAGCACATTCTCTCTTCCCTTTTGCAGAGATCTTCATTCTTGGAGACTTCAGTGTTCACCACTAGCTTTGGCTTTCCTCTCCCTTCACTGACCATCCTGGTGAACTAACCTTCAACTTTGCTATCCTCCATCACCTAGAGCAACTAGTGCAACAACCTATTCGTATTCCTGACTGTCTTGGAGATATGCTCAACATTCTTGATCTTTTCCTAACTTCTAATCCTGTTTTTGCTGTTATCCATGCTTTTCCACTGGGTTCCTTCGATCACAATCTCATATCTGTATCTTTTCCTTTCACTCCAATCCCTCCTCAGGATCCCACCAAGCAGAGTTGCCTCTGGCATTTTGCCTCTGCTAGTTGGGGGGATCTGAGGAGGTATTTTGCTGATTTTCCTTGGAATGACTACTGCTTCCGTGACAGAGACCCATCTCTGTGTACCAAGCACTTAGCAGAGGTGATAGTGTCTGGCATGGAGGCGTACATTCCTCACTCTTTTTCTCAACCTAAACCTTCCAAACCTTGGTTTAACACAGCCTGTTCTCATGCTATACATGATAGAGAGGTGGCCCACAAAAGGTACTTAAGCCTTCCATCACCAGAATCTCATGCACTTTATATTTCTGCCTGGAACCATGCCAAGTCTGTTCTCCAACTAGGCAAAAAGAAAATGTCAGTCTTTCAAGATCTAACTCCCCTCGTGACTTCTGGCATCTAGCCAAAAATATCTCCAATAACTTTGCTTCTTCTTTCCCTCCTTTATTTCAACCAGATAGCACTACTGCTATCACATCTATCTCTAAAGCTAAACTCTTCACTCAAACCTTTGCTAAAAACTCTATTTTGGACAATTCAGGGCTAGTTCCTCCCTCTCCTCCACCCTCTGACTACTTCATGCTACCTATTAAAATTCTTCTCAATGATCTTTTCATGCCCTCAGTAGCCTAAACCCTTGGAAGAATTATGAACCTGATGGGGGTCCCTCCTGTTGTTCTCCAAAACTGTGCCTCTGTGCTTGCACCTTGCCTAGTCAAACTCTCAACTGTCTGTCAAACATCTACCTTTCCTTCTTGCTGGAAGTTTGCCTACATTCAGCCTGTTTCTAAAAAGGGTGACCGTTCTAATCCCACAAACTTCTGTCCTATTGCTTTAATTTCCTGCCTATCTAAAGTTTTTTAATCTATCCTCAACAGGAAGATTCTTAAACATCTATCACTTCACAACCTTCTATCTTATCGCCAGTATGGGTTCTGTCAAGGCCGCTCTACTGGTGATCTGGCTTTCCTTACTGAGTCTTGGTCATCCTCTTTTAGAGATTTTGGTGAAACTTTTGCTGTTGCCTTGGACATATCAAAAGCTTTGATTTCCAAACTACCCTCCTATGCAGGAACAGCTGGTCCATATGGGCTGGTGGGCTGCAGATCTCCTTATCTAAGCTTTGCCAGGCAGATAAGTGATTCATTCATATAGTTCATTTTATACATATAAATAATATTATACATTTATATTCCATTCAGTATATTTTTCATTTTTTTCTATCATTTTCTAACAAAATGCTACCAGATTTGATAAATTAATTACAGAGTAAAACACTTCTTCCAGGATTGGTACAGCGCCAGTCAGGCTGTAGCAGGGCCGGAGTCTGTTCGGCCCTGCATGGCATCCTGAACAGAGAGTGTCATTCACCCTCTGTGTTAAACAAATAATGCATTACATGTGTGATTTGTGAATATTAGCCATTTTTAGTGCCCTACATGACAACTGAAGCCTAGTTTCAGTGTCCTGGTTACTTCAGTACTACATATTCTACATAATAAATTGATAAATTCCTCATTGCTAGGCAATGCATAAATTTTAAATTATGGGCCTATGAGGTACAAAATGTAACGTTTGTGATTCAAATAAAACTGCCTACTGCACGGCCTCATTAGTATTGTAATTTGAAATTATTATGCAGCCCCCCCCCCCAAATTTTTCTACCACAAGCTGACACTGCTCCTATGGCTTCTATCCTTCTCTCTGTAACTTCATCTCAGGTTTCCTTTCTGACCGTTCTATTGCTGCTGTGATAGACGGTCTCTGTTCTTCTCTTAAATCTGTTAACAGTGGTGTTCCTCAGGGTTCTGTCATGTTACCCACTCTCTTCCTATTATTCATCAATGATCTAAACCAAACTTCTTGTCCTATCCACTCCTACACTGATGATACCACCCTGCACTTTTCCACATCTTTTCATAGAAGTCCAACCCTTCAGGAAGTAAACAGTTCATGCAAGGAAGCCACAGAATACCTGACTTCTGATTTCTCTAAAATTTCTGATTGGGGCAGAGCAAACTTGGTATTTTCAATACCTCAAAAACTCAATTCCTCCATCTATCAACTTGACACAACCTTCCAGACCACTATCTCTTCTTTAATGATACTCAACTGGCCCCCTCTTCTACACTGAACATCCTCAGTCTGTCCTTTCCTTATAATCTAAAGTGGAAACTTCACATCTCATCTTTAGCTAAAACAACTATGAAGTTAGGCATTATGAGACATCTTCGCCAGTTTTTCTCACATCCCCCCAGCTGCTAACTCTGTACAAGGGCCTTATCCATCCATGTATGGGGTATGCTTCACATGTTTGTGGGGTTCCACTCATGCTGCTCTTTTAGACAGGGTGGAATCAAAAGCTTTTTCATCTCATCAACTCCTCTCCTCTAACTGTCTGTTTTTAGCCTCTTTCTCATCACTGCAGTGTTGCATCTCTTGCTATCTTCTTCCACTATTTTCATGCTAACTGCTCTTCTGATCTTGGTGACTGCGTGCTTCCCCTCCTCCTGCAGCCTTGCTGCACTAGACTTTCTTCTTTCTCTCACCCTATTCTGTCCACCTCTCTAATGTAAGAGTTAATCAGTATTCTCAATCATTCATCCCTTTCTCTGGTAAACTCTGTAACTCCCTGCCTGCTTCTGTATTTCCACCTTCCTATGACTTGAACTCCTTCAAGAGGGAGGTTTCAAGACATTTATCCTCCAATTTTTTACCACCGCTTCAGACCCTATTCAGGGACCGGCATCTCAGTGGGTTTTTTTTTTTTTTTTTCTTCCTCCTACATAAATAAAAATAAATAAATAAAAAGCCATTCCATGCTTCATTGCTTCTATGAGGGAAACTAAACTTCTTTAGGTCCCTTCTGCAAGTGGTTGCTTTTAGTTTTCCTTCATGCCCTCTTACTTTTGTGTTCATTACCAATAGAAGGTAGTTCTTCCATCCCATTCAATAATCTGTAAAGTGCAATCATGTCACCTCTCTCTCATCTCCTTTCCAAGGTTGGGAGTTGCATCCTAGCTAGTCTCTTCTCATGTGGCAAATCTTGCAGTTTTGGTATCATCTTGGTTGCTGCTCTCTGTACACCTTCCAACTTTGTTGTTTTTCATGTTGTGACCAAATTACCGCTGCATACTCTAATCTTGGATGTATCATTGTGATGATTATTTTCCTCATTTCTTCATCTAGATAAGCAAAGGCAACTCATATTTCTTAGTAGGCTGAGAGTTTCAACTGTTATCTTGTTGATATGTTTTTTCTGGTGATAATTCCTCTGAGAATATCACTCCCAGATCATTTTCCTCTGTTGTCTTATTAATTGTTTCATTCCTATCTTATAGTTATAACTGCCCCTTCTGTTACTTTTTCCAAACTCCATCTTTTACACTTCCCAGAGTTCCATTTGCCATCTGTTGCTCCACTCCCACACCTTGTCTACATTTCTTTACGATTCTTCATAATTCAGTTTCCTTCACTCTTCTCATAAATTTTGCATTGTCAGTGAAAAGACTTACGTAAATGGATACGTTCTCCATCATATAATTTATGTACACTGTGAGCATTACTGGTGCTAACACTGACCCTTGGGGGACCCCACTTAATACCAGGCTCCACACTGATGTCTGGTCTCTCTGTTTCTTAAAAAATCCTTCATCCATTCCAGCAGTCTTTCATTTACACCACCTATCCTCTCAAGTTTCCATATAAGTCTTACGTGGCACCTTAATCAAAAACTTTTCTTAAATCTAGGTAAATGCAGTCTACCCAACCATCTTTCCTGTATTATATCAATCACTTTTGAATAACAACACAGCAAATTAGTAGGACAAGATCTCCCCTTTCTAAAACTAAATTGACAATTTTTAAGGATTTTGTTGTCTTCCAAAAATTTGGTCCATGTGTTTTTATTTATCCATTCACATATTTTTGCTACCACACACATCAACGAAACTGGTCTGTAATCTTTTTTTTTTTTTTTTTATGTAGGAAGGATACTGGCCAAGGGCAACAAAAATCTAATAAAAAAAATGCCCACTGAAATGCCAGTCCCATAAAAGGGTCAAAGCAGTGGTCAAAAATTGGTGGATAAGTGTCTTGAAACCTCCCTCTTGAAGGAATTCAAGTCATAGGAAGGTGGAAATACAGAAGAAGGCAGGGAGTTCCAGAGTTTACCAGAGAAAGGGATGAATGATTGAGAATACTGGTTAACTCTTGCGTTAGAGAGGTGGACAGAATAGGGGTGAGAGAAAGAAGAAAGTCTTGTGCAGCGAGGCCGCGGAAGGAGGGGAGGCATGCAGTTAGCAAGATCAGAAGAGCAGTTGGCATGAAAATAGCGGTAGAAGACAGCTAGATATGCAACATTGCGGCGGTGAGAGAGAGGCTGAAGACAGTCAGTTAGAGGAGAGGAGTTGATGAGACGAAAAGCTTTTGATTCCACCCTGTCTAGAAGAGCAGTATGAGTGGAACCCCCCCAGACATGTGAAGCATACTCCATACATGGATGGAGTATGTACAGAGTTAGCAGCTGGGGGGGTGAGAAAAACTGGCGGAGACGTCTCAGAACACCTAACTTCATAGAAGCTGTTTTAGCTAGAGATGAGATGTGAAGTTTCCAGTTCAGATTATAAGTAAAGGACAGACCAAAGATGTTCATTGTAGAAGAGGGGAACAGTTAAGTGTCATTGAAGAAAAGGGGATAGTTGTCTGGAAGGTTGTGTCGAGTTGATAGATGGACGAATTGAGTTTTTGAGGCAATGAATAATACCAAGTTTGCTCTGCCCTAATCAGAAATTTAAGAGGGATCAGAAGTCAGGCATTCTGTAGAATTACTGAGTGAAATGTTTACTTCCTGAAGGGTTGGACATCTAAGAAAAGACATGGAAAAGTGCGGGGTGGTATCATCAGCATAGGAGTGCATAGGACAAGAAATATGGTTTAGATCATTCATGATTAATAGGAAAAGAGTGGGTGACAGGACAGAATGCTGAACACCACTGTTAATAGATTTAAAAGAACAGTGACTGTCTACCACAGCAGCAATAGAATGGTCAGAAAGAAAACTTGAGATGAAGTTACAAAGAGAAGGATAGAAGCCATAGGAGAGTAGTTTGGAAATCAAAGCTTTATGCCAGACTCTATCAAAAACTTTTGATATGTCTAAGGAAACGGCAAAAGTTTCACCAAAATCTCTAAAAGAGGATGACCAAGACTCAGTAAGGAAAGCCAAAAAATCACCTATAGTGGCCTTGACAGAAGCCATACTGGTGAAGGTTGTGAAGTGATAAGATGTTTAAGAATATTCCTGTTGAGGATAGATTAAAAAACTTTAGATAGGCAGGAAATTAAAGCAATAGGACAATAGTCTGAGGGATTAGAACAGTCACCCTTTTTAGGAACAGGCTGAATGTAGGCAAACTTCCAGCAAGAAGGAAAGGTAGATGTTGATAGACAAAGTTGGAAGAGTCTGCCTAGGCAAGATGCAAGCACAGAGGCACAGTTTTGGAGAACAATAGGAGGGACCCCATCAGGTCCACCAGCCTTAAAAGGGTTAAGGCCAGCAAGGGCATGGAAAACATCACTGCAAAGGATCTTATTGGGTAGCACGAAGTAGTCAGAGGGTTGAGGAGAGGGAGGAACAAGCCCTGAAGCAGCCAAGGTGGTTTTTACCAAATGTTTGAGCAAAGAGTTGAGCTTTAGAAATAGATGAGATGGCAGTGGTAACATCATGTTGAAATAAAGGAGGGACAGATGAAGCAAAGTTATTGGAGGTGTTTTTGGCTAGGTGTCAGAAGTCATGAGGGGAGTTAGATCTTGAAAAAATTTTGACACTTTCTATTAATGAAGAGTTTCTGGCTAGTTGGAGAACAGACTTTGCATGGTTCCAGGCAGAAATATAAAATGCATGAGATTAAGGTGGTTGAAGACTCAAGTACTTTTTGTGGACCACCTCTCAATCACGAATAGCACGAGAACAGGCTGTGTTAAACCAAGATATGGAAGGTTTAGGTCAAGAGAAATAGTGAGGAATGTGTGCTTCCATGCCAGATACTATCACATCTTTTATGCGCTCAGCACACAGAGACGGGTCACTGACATAGAAGCAGTAGTAATTCCAAGGAAAATCAGTAATTCCTTCTTAGGTTCCCCAATCAGCAGAGGCAAAACACCACAGGCATCTCTGCTTTGGGGAATCCTGAGGAGGGATTGGAGCAATGGGACAAGGTACAGATATGAGATTGTGATCAGAGGAGGCAAACAGAGAAGAGAGGATGACAACATAGGCAGAAGGATTAAAGGTTAGGAAAAGGTCAAGAATGTTGGGCACATCTCCAAGATGGTCAGAAAAACAAGTAGGGTGTTGCACCAATTGCTCTAGGTCATGGAGGATAGCAAAGTTATAGGCTAGTTCACCAGGATGGTCAGTGAAGGGAGAGGAAAGCCAAAGCTGGTGGTGAACATTGAAGTCTCCAAGAATGAAGATCTCTGCAAAAGGGAAGAGAGTCAGAATGTGCTCCACTTTAGAAGTTAAGTAGTCAAAGAAAGAATTTCTTATAGTCAGAGGAGTTAGGTAAGAGGTATACAGCACAGATAAATTTAGTTTGAGAGTGACTCTGTAGTCGTAGCCAGATGGTGGAAAACTTGGAAGATTCAAGAGCGTGGGCACGAGAGCAGGATAAGTCATTGCACACACAGACACAACATACAGCTTTGGATTGAAAATGAGGATAGAGAAAGTAGGAGGGAACAGAAAAGCAGGTACTGTCAGTTACCTCAAACACCTGTGTTTCATTGAGGAAAAGATGAGGAGGTTTAGTAGAGGAGAGGTGGTGTTCAACAGATTGAAAATTAGAACTAAGACTGCAAATGTTGCAGAAGTTAATGAAGAAAAAGTTGGGGGGGTGTCAAGACACTTTTGATCAATAACAGAAGAGCAGTCTGACCTGATTATATTTGTGACCCCCTCCCCAGATGGAAACTCCAAGGCTGGTGTTGGAATTGCCATATTAATTTTGAATTTTGAGTGAAGGGTGTGTGTGTAATTAGGTGTGTGTAGTTTTGTATGAAGTAAGAGAGTTGTCTTTAGAGGGCAGGCAGTGACTGCCCCCTTGTGTTGTGAGAGACAAAGGGGAATGTTCAGTGAGGTCACAGCTGGGTTAATGATAAGTTCACAGCACCCCCTGGTCCAGTGCTTCAGACCTCAATAGGAGTAATTATCATTTTGGCAGGTGTCAATTGCCTCCTCATCTACCTTATCCACATTCTTAACAAGATTGGCAACCAGACTGACAGTGTGTTCTGTGCCTACCAACTGTCCACACTCTGCACTGCTCTCATGCTGCTGAATCTGGGGTCCATTGCCATCCCCTCTATGGCAAAATGATGCAGAACAAGAGGCTAGGGGCCCTCAGCAAGCTTAAGGCCAAGAAACAGTCTGTCTTGCTGGCCATTGATGTTGCTTTGAGGTCTGTGTGTGTGTGTGTGTGTGTGTGTGTGTGTGTGTGTGTGTGTGTGTGTGTGTGTGTGTGTGTGTGTGGTTTGTTGGTTAGTTGTCTTTGTGTTTGCTTTTTAATTTTATTAATTGCATTCAAGAGTATTTTTTTAAGATTCCTATTAATCTTAAATAATGCAAGTTCAAAAAGAAATTTTGTCTTTTTTTCCCAGAATACCAAAACTTGATATTGTTTACCTACTTGTTATGAGCATCATCTTTGTTGTCTTATTGTCCCTTCCACGGCAGTACTCAAAACTCTCTCTCTCTCTCTCTCTCTCTCTCTCTCTCTCTCTCTCTCTCTCTCTCTCTCTCTCTCTCTCTCTCTCTCTCTCTCTCTCTCTCTCTCTCTCTCTCTCTCTCTCTCTCTCTCTCTCTCTCTCTCTCTCTCTCTCTCTCTCCTTCATCTGAGTAATTTTTTTCTCATGAGAAAAAATACATCTATAGACAGAGAGAGAAATAAGCATTCTCTCATTGTCTCTCCTACAGCAGCACTTAAAACTGCCTCTCTCCTTCATCTGAGTCACTCTTGTTTCTTGAGTGAATGTGTATCTGTGGATAGACAGATAAGCATTCCTTCATCTTCACCTCAGCAATACAGCTGGACATCAGTTTATAGCAAATCAGGTCCATGAGAGTTCACTTTAAATCACTTTGGCAGGAGGAGGCAGTATACACCTGCTGAAATAACAATTACTCCCAGTGAGGTCTAAAGCACTGTTCAGGGGGTGCTGTGAACTTATCATTAAACCCAGCTGTGACCTCACTGAACGTTTCCCTTTGTGTCTCACAACACAAGAGGCCAGTCACAGCCTGCCCTCTAAAGACAGCTCTCTTCCTCCACACAAAACTACAAGCACCTAATAACACACACACACCCTTCACTCAAAATTTTTAAAATCATGGCGACTCCTACAACAGCCTCGGAGTCCCCATCTGGGGAGGGGACCATAAATGTCCCCAGGTCGGACTGCCTTTCTGTCGACGACCTTAAGTGTCTTGAAACCCCCTTCAATTTTTTCTTCATTAACTTCTGCAACATTTGCAGTCTAAGATCTAATTTTCAATCTGTAGAACACCACCTCTCCTCTTCTAAACCTCATCTTCTTTTCCTCACTGAAACTCAGGTGTCTGAGGCAACTGACAGTAGCCCCTTTTCTGTTCCCTCCTACTTTCTCTATCCTCATTTTCGATCCAAAGCTGGATGCTGCGTTTATGTGCGCAATGACTTAACCTGCTCTCGTGCCCACGCTCTTGAATCTTCCGAGTTTTCCACCATCTGGCTACGACTACAGAGTCACTCTCATACTAAATTTATCTGTGCTGTATACCTCTCACCTAACTCCTCTGATTATAAGAAATTCTTTACTTAACTTCCAAAGTGGAGCACATTCTGACCCTCTTTCCTTTTGCAGAGATCTCCATTCTTGGAGACTTCAATGTTCACCACCAGCTTTGGCTTTCCTCTCCCTTCACTGACCATCCTGGTGAACTAGCCTACAACTTTGCTATCCTCCACGACCTAGAGCAATTGGTGCAACACCCTACTCGTATTCCTGACCGTCTTGGAGATACGCCCAACATTCTTGACCTTTTCCTGCCCTCCAATCCTGTTTATGCTGTCACCCTTTCTTCTCCATTGGGCTCCTCCAATCATAATTTCATATCTGTATCTTGTCCTGTCACTCCAATCCCTCCTCAGGATCCCCCTAAGCGAAGGTGCCTCTGGCGTTTTGCCTCAGCTAGTTGGGGGGGACCTGAGGAGGTATTTTGCTGATTTTCCTTGGAATGATTACTGCTTCCGTGTCAGAGACCCATCTTTGTGTGCTGAGCACATAACAGAGGTGATAGTGTCTGGAATGGAAGTGTACATTCCTCACTCTTTTTCTCGTCCTAAACCTTCTAAGCCTTGGTTTAACACAGCTTGTTCTCGTGCTATACATGATAGAGAGGTGGCCCACAAAAGGCACTTAAGCCTTCCATTACCAGAATCTCATACACTTCATATTTCTGCCTGGAACCATGCCAAGTCTGTTTTCCAACTAACCCAAAACTCCTTCATTAACAGAAAGTGTCAAAACATTTCATGATCTAACTCCCCTCATGACTTCTGGAATCTAGCCAAAAAAATCTCCAATAACTTTGCTTCACTTTAAACACTTTAAACACTTTATTATGTTTGTCTGTAATACATATATAAGCTTAAGGTACAATTAATTGAAAGACAAACAGCCCCTTATGAAGCACAAGCTTTTTGGGCACACTTAATATCTACTTAATACTGAAATGTAAAACAACACTAAACTAAAAATCTAATTGAAGAAAATGTAAAAAAAAAAAATTAATAGCAATAACAAAAGATTTAGGGATAAATGGCTTTCCAAGAACAGGAAGGAAAGGAGAAAAATCATAATTATACATGAGAAATAGAGAAAATTGTAGTGGAATCTGATTATAAACAAGCAAATATTAGTTTTGAGAATAATTAAACAAACAGAAATAAATATGTATATATACTAGAGGTTATAAACTATTTTAGTTACAGAGGATATGAACTATTTGGTTACAATACCAAGAAACAAAATAATTGATATTGATAAAAATTGATTGAAGTACAAGATGTGTCAGTATTGAGACAATAAATATTCTTTTAGTTTTCTCTTAAAGATATTTACGCTTAATGAATTTTTTATGTGTGACAGGGTGCTATTCCATATTTTGGGACCTTTATACATTAGAGAGTGTTGGTAGAGAGTTAAGGTATGATGGGAAATCTGTAGAGAATGCCTGTAGCGTGTGGAGTGGTTATGAGTTAGGGTCAGGGTATTGTTGTTGTTGGAATTTATCAATTTTTTTTTTTTTTTTTTTTTTTTTATGTAGGAAGGATACTGGCCAAGGGCAACAAAAATCTAATAAGAAAAAAAATGCCCACTGAAATGCCAGTCCCTTAAAAGGGTCAAAGTAGTGGTCAAAAATTGGTGGATAAGTGTCTTGAAACCTCCCTCTTGAAGGAATTCAAGTCATAGGAAGGTGGAAATACAGAAGCAGGCAAGGAGTTCCAGAGTTTACCAGAGAAAGGGATGAATGATTGAGAATACTGGTTAACTCTTGCGTTAGAGAGGTGGACAGAATAGGAGTGAGAGAAAGAAGAAAGTCTTGTGCAGCGAGGCCGCGGGAGGAGGGGAGGCATGCAGTTAGCAAGATCAGAAGAGCAGTTGGCATGAAAATAGCGGTAGAAGACAGCTAGATATGCAACATTGCGGCGGTGAGAGAGGGGCTGAAGACAGTCAGTTAGAGGAGAGGAGTTGATGAGACGAAAAGCTTTTGATTCCACCCTGTCTAGAACAGCAGTATGAGTGGAACCCCCCCAGACATGTGAAGCATACTCCATACATGGACGGATAAGGCCCTTGTACAGAGTTAGCAGCTGGGGGGGTGAGAAAAACTGGCGGAGACGTCTCAGAACACCTAACTTCATAGAAGCTGTTTTAGCTAGAGATGAGATGTGAAGTTTCCAGTTCAGATTATAAGTAAAGGACAGACCGAGGATGTTCAGTGTAGAAGAGGGGGACAGTTGAGTGTCATTGAAGAAGAGGGGATAGTTGTCTGGAAGATTGTGTCGAGTTGATAGATGGAGGAATTGAGTTTTTGAGGCATTGAACAATACCAAGTTTGCTCTGCCCCAATCAGAAATTTTAGAAAGATCAGAAGTCAGGCGTTCTGTGGCTTCCCTGCGTGATATGTTTACCTCCTGAAGGGTTGGACGTCTATGAAAAGACGTGGAAAAGTGCAGGGTGGTATCATCAGCATAGGAGTGGATAGGACAAGAAGTTTGGTTTAGAAGATCATTAATGAATAATAAGAAGAGAGTGGGTGACAGGACAGAACCCTGAGGAACACCACTGTTAATAGATTTAGGAGAAGAACAGTGACCGTCTACCACAGCAGCAATAGAACGGTCAGAAAGGAAACTTGAGATGAAGTTACAGAGAGAAGGATAGAAACCGTAGGAGGGTAGTTTGGAAATCAAAGCTTTGTGCCAGACTCTATCAAAGGCTTTTGATATGTCCAAGGCAACAGCAAAAGTTTCACCAAAGTCTCTAAAAGAGGATGACCAAGACTCAGTAAGGAAAGCCAGAAGATCACCAGTAGAGCGGCCTTGACGGAACCCATACTGGCGATCAGATAGAAGGTTGTGAAGTGATAGATGTTTAAGAATCTTCCTGTTGAGGATAGATTCAAAAACTTTAGATAAGCAGGAAATTAAAGCAATAGGACAGTAGTTTGAGGGATTAGAGCGGTCACCCTTTTTAGGAACAGGTTGAATGTAGGCAAACTTCCAGCAAGAAGGAAAGGTAGATGTTGACAGACAGAGCTGAGAGAGTTTGACTAGGCAAGGTGCAAGCACGGAGGCACAGTTTCGGAGAACAATAGGAGGGACCCCATCAGGTCCATAAGCCTTCCGAGGGTTTAGGCCAGCGAGGGTATGGAAAACATCATTACGAAGAATTTTAATACGTGGCATGAAGTAGTCAGAGGGTGGAGGAGAGGGAGGAACAAGCCCAGAATCGTCCAAGGTAGAGTTTTTAGCAAAGGTTTGAGCAAAGAGTTCAGCTTTAGAAATAGATGTGATAGCAGTGGTGCCATCTGGTTGAAGTAGAGGAGGGAAAGAAGAAGAAGCAAAGTTATTAGAGATATTTTTGGCTAGATGCCAGAAATCACGAGGGGAGTTAGATCTTGAAAGGTTTTGACATTTTCTGTTAATGAAGGAGTTTTTGGCTAGTTGGAGAACAGACTTGGCATGGTTCCGGGCAGAAATATAAAGTGCATGAGATTCTGGTGAAGGAAGGCTTAAGTACCTTTTGTGGGCCACCTCTCTATCATGTATAGCACGAGAACAAGCTGTGTTAAACCAAGGTTTAGAATAGAAGGTTTAGGACGAGAAAAAGAGTGAGGAATGTACGCCTCCATGCCAGACACTATCACCTCTGTTATGCGCTCAGCACACAAAGACGGGTCTCTGACACGGAAGCAGTAGTCATTCCAAGGAAAATCAGCAAAATACCTCCTCAGGTCCCCCCCAACTAGCAGAGGCAAAACGCCAGAGGCACCTTCGCTTAGGGGGATCCTGAGGAGGGATTGGAGTGATAGGACAAGATAAAGATATGAGATTGTGATCGGAGGAGCCCAACGGAGAAGAAAGGGTGACAGCATAAGCAGAAGGATTAGAGGTCAGGAAAAGGTCAAGAATGTTGGGCGTATCTCCAAGACGGTCAGGAATATGAGTAGGGTGTTGCACCAATTGCTCTAGGTCATGGAGGATAGCAAAGTTGTAGGCTAGTTCACCAGGATGGTCAGTGAAGGGAGAGGAAAGCCAAAGCTGGTGGTGAACATTGAAGTCTCCAAGAATGGAGATCTCTGCAAAAGGGAAGAGGGTCAGAATGTGCTCCACTTTGGAAGTTAAGTAGTCAAAGAATTTCTTATAGTCAGAGGAGTTAGGAGAGAGGTATACAGCACAGATAAATTTAGTATGAGAATGACTCTGTAGTCGTAGCCAGATGGTGGAAAACTCGGAAGATTCAAGAGCGTGGGCACGAGAGCAGGTTAAGTCATTGCACACATAAACGCAGCATCCAGCTTTGGATCGAAAATGAGGATAGAGAAAGTAGGAGGGAACAGAAAAGGGGCTACTGTCAGTTGCCTCAGACACCTGAGTTTCAGTGAGGAAAAGAAGATGAGGTTTAGAAGAGGAGAGGTGGTGTTCTACAGATTGAAAATTAGATCTTAGACCGCGAATGTTGCAGAAGTTAATGAAGAAAAAGTTGAGGGGGGTGTCAAGACACTTAGGGTCGTCGACGGAAAGGCAGTCCGACCTGGGGACATTTATGGTCCCCTCCCCAGATGGGGACTCCGAGGCTGGTGTAGGAGTCGCCATGATTTTTAAATTTTTTGAGTGAAGGGTGTGTGTGTTATTAGGTGCTTGTAGTTTTGTGTGGAGGAAGAGAGTTGTCTTTAGAGGGCAGGCTGTGACTACCCCCTAAATTTGAACATTATGATTGCAATAGAGAAGTTTGATAAGTCAGAGAGTTGAAGGATTTTCATAGATTTAAAGAGTGGAGGTGTGTGTTGGAGGAAGTCACTATTAGTCATGATTCTAATAATTTTCTTGTGGAGGATGTTTAGATTTTGTAAATGACATGGGTAGGTAGTGGACCAAATTGGATTACAGTAGGTTAAGTGTGGGTATATATGGGCATAATACATGATTTTCATAATTTCCACTGGAACAAAGTTTTTTATTTTCAGCAATAGAGCTATTGATCTAGATAATTTTAGGCAAAGGTTTGATATGTGATATTTAAAGGTAAGATTATTGCCAAATGTGACTCCAAGAAATTTTGTCTTAGAAACTTGCGTGATATCTTTATCTAATATGGTAAGTCTAGGTAAGGGTTGGTATTTGGTGGTGGTATTTGTAAATAACATGTAGAAAGTTTTAGCTGTGTTAATTGTTAGGCGATTTGCAAGACACCATTCAGAAAAGGCAGATAATTCTAGGTTGGCTCTGTAGATTAGGTCAGTGGGATTATCACCAATCATGTACAAGGTGGAGTCATCAGCAAACTGTATAGTGTTGAAAGCAGTAGAGGCATTGCTGATATCGTTGATATATATCAGGAAAAGAATAGGGCCTAAGATGCTACCTTGTGGCACGCCAAGATGTATAGGTTTGATGGTTGATTTAGAGTTATTGTAGGATGTAAAATGAGATCGGCCAGTTAAATATGATTTGAACCAATTTTCCACACAACCGCGAATACCATAGTGACGTAATTTGTCTATTAGAATGTTTGGGTCAACTGTGTCAAAAGCTTTGCTGAAATCAATGAAAATGGATATTATAGACTTATGTTTATTCAAGGCATCGTGTAGGTCAGAGGTAAACACATTTATAGCGTCAAAAGTATTTAGTCCGGGGCGGAAACCAAATTGCCTATTATTTAAGAATTTTTGTGAATTGAGGTAGTTCATGAGGAAGTTCTTCATAATGATTTCAAATATTTTAGAGAACACTGGTAAAATAGATATTGGTCGGTAGTTTGAGATATTAGTTTTACTTCCCGATTTATGGATAGGGATAATTTTTGCCAGCTTGAATCTATTAGGGAAAACTCCATCTTTTATTGAATCATTAAATAATTTTGAGAGTGGCTCTGCTAGAAGATTTTTGTTCTCTTTGATTATTTTCACAGGTATTTAATCCGTAGGGCATTTTTTATTTTTTAAGGCAGAAATAGCTTTTACTATGTCATTTCCTGTCACTATGGGAATATTCATGGAATATTCCTCTTCTTTCCCTCCTTTATTTCAACCAGATGGCACCACTGCTATCACATCTATTTCTAAAGCTGAACTCTGCTCAAAACTTTGCTAAAAACTTTACCTTGGACAATTCTGGGCTTGTTCCTCCCTCTCCTCCACCCTCTGACTACTTCATGCCACCTATAAAAATTCTTCACAATGATATTTTTCATGCCTTTGCTGGCCTAAACCCTCGGAAGGCTTATGGACCTGATGGGGTCCCTCCTATTGTTCTCCGAAACTGTGCCTCTGTGCTTGCACCTTGTCTAGTCAAACTCTTTCAGCTCTGTCTGTCAACATCTACCTTTCCTTCTTGCTGGAAGTTTGCCTACATTCAGCCTGTTCCTAAAAAGGGTGACCGTTCTAATCCCTCAAACTACCGTCCTATTGCTTTAATTTCCTGCCTATCTAAAGTTTTTGAATCTATCCTCAACAGGAAGATTCTTAAACATCTATCACTTCACAACCTTCTATCTGATCGCCAGTATGGGTTCCGTCAAGGCCGCTCTACTGGTGATCTTCTGGCTTTCCTTACTGAGTCTTGGTCATCCTCTTTTAGATATTTTGGTGAAACTTTTGCTGTTGCCTTAGATATATCAAAAGCTTTTGAAAGAGTCTGGCACAAAGGTTTGATTTCCAAACTACCCTCCAACGGCTTCTATCCTTCTCTCTGTAACTTCATCTCAAGTTTCCTTTCTGACTGTTCTATTGCTGCTGTGGTAGACAGTCACTGTTCTCCTAAATCTATTAACAGTGGTGTTCCTCAGGGTTCTGTCCTGTCACGCACTCTCTTTTTATTATTCATTAATGATCTTTTACACCAAACTTCTTGTCCTATCCACTCCTACGCTGATGATACCACTCTGCACTTTTCCACGTCTTTTCATAGATGTCCAACCCTTCAGGAAGTATACATTTCATGCAGGGAAGCCACAGAATGCTTGACTTCTGATCTTTCTAAAATTTCTGATTGGGGCAGAGCAAACTTGGTATTGTTCAATGCCTCAAAAACTCAATTTTTCCATCTATCAACTCAACACAACCTTCCAGACAACTATCTTCTTCAACGACACTCAACTCTTCTACACTGAACATCCTCAGTCTGTCCTTTACTTGTAATCTGAACTGAAAACTTCACATCTCATATCTAGCTAAAACAGCTTCTATGAAGTTAGGCGTTCTGAGACGTCTCCGCCAGTTTTTCTCAACCCCCCCAGCTGCTAACTCTGTACAAGGGCCTTATCCGTCCATGTATGGAGTATGCTTCACATGTCTGGGGGGATTCCACTCATACTGCTCTTCTAGACAGGGTGGAATCAAAAGCTTTTCATCTCAACTCCTCTCCTCTAACTGACTGTCTTCAGCCTCTCTCTCACCACTGCAATGTTGCATCTCTAGCAGTCTTCTACCGCTATTTTCATGCTAACTGCTCTTCTGATCTTGCTAATTGCATGCCTCTCCTCCTCTTGTGGCTTTGCTGCACAAGACTTTCTTCTTTCTCTCATCCCTATTCTGTCCACCTCTCTAATGCAAGAGTTAACCATTATTCTCAACCATTCATCCCTTTCTCTGGTAAACTCTGGAACTCCCTGCCTGCTTCTGTATTTCCACCTTCCTATGACTTGAATTTCTTCAAGAGGGAGGTTTCAAGACACTTATTCATCAATTTTTGTCTACTGCTTTGGACCCTTTTATGGGACTGGCATTTCAGTGGGCTTTTTTTTTTTTTTGTTACCCTTGGCCAGTGTCCATCCTAGAAAAAAAAAAAAAAAAAAAAAATATATATATATATATATATATATATATATATATATATATATATATATATATATATATATATATATATATATATATATATATATATATATATATATATATATATATATATTGTTTTAATGGAAAGGCTTTCATGGCTGGGAAACAACACATGTCAATTTCAATTCGCTTTAAATCTAAATTATTAGATAATTTTAAATTGATTCATGTTAAATTAATGTTCTGCTGTACATGAATTTCTCTCTCTCTCTCTCTCTCTCTCTCTCTCTCTCTCTCTCTCTCTCTCTCTCTCTCTCTCTCTCTCTCTCTCTCTCTCTCTCTCTCTCTCTCTCTCTCTCTCTCTCTCTCTCTCTCTCTCAGTCTCTGTATTTCTTATCACACGTTCCATAATTTGTGTTGTAATTTTTGTCTGCAATATTCCCATTATTAAATTATCTGTGTGTCTATTATGTATCAGTTTTCTTTCTCCAGTTTTAGGCAAATTGAATTTCAGGGAAATTATTTAAGTTTTGGATAAGTTATTCTGTGTTTTATGGGAGTGATTGAAGTAACAGGAAATTTAGTTATTTGTGTCTCAGTTCAAGATTAGGAAAGTTTATTTATTCATGTCTGTTCATGTTTACAAAAGTTTTAATCACTGTCTCATTTCAAATTTAGGAAAGTTCAGTTATTCATAGGTTCAAGTTTAGAAAAGTTTAGTTATGTCTCAGTTCAAGGTCAGAAAAGTTTATTTGCTCGTGTCTCGGTTCAAGTTTGGAAAAAAATTAGTTATTTATGTCTTCAGGTTTTGGAAAATTTATTTAATGTCTCAATTCAAGTTTGGGAAAGTTTTAATCATCCATGTCCCAGAAAAGTTAATTGAGATGTAATATTTTCAAGGTAAACATTCTCAAAGGATTTCTGGATGTGTGTGTATTGAGTTGCCATTTGAGTGATGAGAAGAACATAATAACATAAGAGATAAGGGAAGCTGCAAGAAGCGACTAGGCTTACACGTGGCAGTCCCTGTATGAAATTACCTATTTCCACCTATCATCTCCATCCATAAACCTGTCTAATTTTCTCTTAAAGCTCCCTAATGTCTTAGCACTAAACTTGATTACTGAGTCCATTCCAGTCTTCTACCACTCTATTTGAGAACCAGTCTCTTCCTATCTCTTTCTTAAACCCAAATTTTTCAAGCATGAATTTGTTATTTCTTGTTCTGGTTGCTGATCCTAAGAATTTTGCTTACATTCCCCTTGTTATAACTCTTAAACCACTTAAAGACTTTTATCAGGTCCCCTCTTAACCTACGTCTCTCTAAAGAATGTATATTTAACAGCTTCAATCTCACCTTGTAAGGATTACTCCTCATCCCCTGTATCCTTTTAGTCATTCTTTGTATTGATTCTAATAGATCTATATCTTTCCTGTGATGTAGGGACCAGAATTGCACATTGTAGTCTAGATGACTACGCCAAATATAACTTTAATATTACTTTGGGCCTTCTACTTTTAACAGTCTTAAAAATTAATCCCTACTTGCCTGTTTCTGGCCTCAGTGTATTGCTTTCCTAGACGGAGTTCAGAGCTAACTATAACTCCTAAATCTTTTTTGTACCCTGTACCTACCAGTTTCATTGTTTATTGTGCACCTACTATGTGGGTTTCCTTTACCTATGCTAAGTACTTTGCATTTGTTGATATTAAACTGCATTTGCCATCTGTCTGTCCATTCATTCATCTTCTCTAAATCTGCCTGCAAGCCAGTGGCATCCGATTTTGACCTAATTAATCAACCTATCTTATTAATCTACCAAGATTAGAAGATTAAGTGCGAGACAAAAGGGAGGTAGTGTTGTAACTGTGCGGTTTTTCCTCCCACCACAGTTCCCACACAGGTCGAAGTCTGCCTTCCAACCACACGGAAAATGCATGGGTTGATTTACATGCATCTGATTGGGAGCATACACACTTGGTGATTTGAAGACCACGTTACACTTCCATCAGCTTGCCTGGCCCATGATCCTAGCCAATCAAATTTGTTCCAGCAGATCATCGAATAATATCCTGAAGTAACTGAAAAATTCGTCTTGATGGTGCCTCAACTAGTGGTACAATGTTATGAACATCCCATGGGTCAGTCTGTCATGTAGTAAAGGGTGAATCCAGTGTTATCTTTGACTCTTCATGTGGCATGCCCATCCGATGCAGGAACTAGACATGCTGCCTTTGCCATGTACATGCTGACTCATGATGCCAGCCAGGGTCAATGGCACAGCTCCTGTAGTGAAACTGCCTCTTGTAGAAAGTATCTGTGGTTTGAACTGGGCCTAAGGAAGACAGTGATAAACAATTGTTTGTGAAAAGGCTGATCTGCTTTAGCAGCCCATTTTGGGAGCAACTGGAAGAATTAATATTAGTTCAGGCATCGTCGTTTCCAGTTGATAGAAGTTAACACCATATTTCTTGCCATTCGTAGTCTAAGGTGTAAGGTTTCCATTCTGAGACCAAGACGTTTCTGGTTTGTAGTTCAACCTGTAACATTCTTGATCTTGATTGTGTTGCTTTGGTATTGTAGTGTGTTGACCAGTAATTGTGTTGTTTGTTTTTTGTGAGACTTGTTACTCTTCCAGACAGCCACAGCCTCCCAGCATGGCCAGCCTGACCAGCCTGACCAGCCACCCCCCCTGACAGCACCCCTGACCCTTACTGGCTCATGGTGATGCAAGAAGACCACCACACACACATGTTAAGTCAGTACAGGTAACAATAACACAGGTGGTATTTCTGTATACTCGTAAGAGTTTGTCTAAAATTAACTAATTGTTTTGAGTATAGTAGTAATTTGGTATTCTGCCTTTAAATACTTCCATTAATTTGGGAATAAAACATGTTATCTTGGTTGCACTAACCTTTTTATAGCCATGGTCATCTTTTGCTAATCTTCCTGATGCTGTAAGTCATTTGGATGATGACAGGAGAGAAAAGAAAACAAGGTTAATATCATCTTTTCACACTGCAGAAATATTTAGGGGAGCTCAGCACAAGAATAGTGACAAAAAGTTATAGGCGTTAAAGTAGAAAATTTGTGTAGCAGTGAAAGGTTTAAACATAATATTTTATGAAATGTATCAGTCATTTCCAGTTACATTTCTTTTTTGATCTTTGCAGAGCTTTTAATTGTCAAATCTCTGTGTATGAACTTCAGCTTTTGAATATTCTATTAATATTAGTATTTGAACATGAAAGGGAGTGTTTCTTTCTTTTTTCTTACATTTTACAAGTGTTTCTTCCTCTCCTTCAACATTTCCATGAGATGTTTGTATGTTTGTACTCTGTAAAGTGTATCCCAGATTTGCTATAATATTTGTAATTTCCTTGTTCACGTTTTTTTTGTTTAAGATGCTTTAAAAGTATAAAGGATGAGTTTTAAATCAGAGAATGAATAGATAAAAAGCAGTTATTCTTTTTAAAATTCTATATCTTTACATATATTGTAGTAGAACATCATCTCCACAAATAGTCAGGGTAAGGGTAAGATGTGTGTCAATAACTGATGTGTTTAACCATCATTCACTATTTCAGCAATGGATCTTCACACATCAGTACACTGGAGATACTAACTGGGAGGAGAGGAGAGGAGAGCATCTCACAGCATCAATATATTCTTCCTTCCTGGAATAATATATTCCTCTTCCTGGAGAGAAGAAACTATGAAAGAGATATAATAGATAAGTGTATAAATGAACCCAAACTATTCTTTAGACATATTAATGGGAAGATGAAGAAGGAAGGTGTATCAAGATTGAAAGTTGAAGGAAAAATCTGATGACGATGCACAGGGCATGGCAGAGGTTTTGAACAATAGAGCAACTAGTCCTGTCAAGCTCCACGCATAACACGTATGAACCCACAAACAAATACCCACACACAAGTACCTAGAAGTGCACCTGTGGGCACGCACATGAGCTGTGAGATGGTAGTAAACGCAGGTGAGAGACCTATGTTTACATGAAAAACTGCTACTGCTGACCCAACTCAATCCATGTGACCCCTTTTATGAGAATCACAGTGGGCCTGGCCCTGGGAATAACAACCCTCTTGGGGAGACACAGGAGCAAGGACAGACCAGGACAGAAACAAGGTATCTCAGGTGGGCCAAAGCCATGTGTCCAGTGAGCCCCACCTTCAGGAAACCTCCTGTCAGCATCCCTGTCAGTGCCTCCCAGAGAATCAACTCCACACCTCATAACTGGCTAAGACTAAAGTGTAGTGTCCTGTCATCAAACTCAAGGAGTGCAGATGCTTGCGCCCACTGTAAGCCAGGGGACATTCCCTGTCTGTGCCTCTGTCACTGACCCCTCCAGCACACAGCAGCGTACTGGCCTGAAGGATGCCTGGAGCACCAGGAAAACTCTACAGATGTTGAGTGCCATCCTTCGCCAGCTGACCTTGACAGCAACCAGCAGTGACCACTTCGAGCAGCCTGGCCAGTGACCCAGAACCCCCAACACCCCTCCTGCATGCCCCTGCTGGCACCTCTGCCCAGGGAAATCAGTGCAGTTGACAGTAGTGGACAGTTCTCACATCTTGACCACCACAGGAGCAGCCTAGCTGGTGACCCAGAGCCACAACTCCCCTCCTGCACGCCCCTGCTAGCACCTCTGGCTAGGGAAGGCAGTGCAGTTGATGGTGACAGATGGCTCTTTCATGTCACAGCCACCATGGGAGCAGCCTAGCCAGTGCCCCAGTCACAATGCCCCTCCTACACGCCCCTGCCAGCACCTCTTCCTAAGGAAGGCAATGGAGTTGGCGGTGGTGGACAGCTCACTCACGTCCCAGCCACTGCTGGAGCAACATGATTGACAGGGAGGTACCCTAGCCTAGCCAGTGGCCCAGAGCCACAACACCCCTCCTGCATGCCCCTGCTTGCACCTCTGCCCAGGGAAGGCAATGCAGATGACTGTGGTGAACAGCTTGCTCACGGCCTGGCCACTGTGGTAGCAACATCGTCAAGGGTGATGTACTCAAGCTTAAAGCATGATTGGGTGGGCTGACAGGTAACCCTGAGGGACCCTACTGTGCTGCAGCACCCCCCAGGGGGACAGGAAGGGACTGATATATTTGTTGCACTGGATGCAAACTGTCATATTAATATGTAATCAAATAAGGCTTTATGCATGACACATTTGTACAGCATGTAGTGCAGTACAAAATAGTTTGGAATTAGTCCACGTGTAGCCCTCTGCGAGGGTAAGAAAGGCAGCAGGGGAGCTGCCACATCAGCACTCTCTCTAGGGGAGGGGGGGGATGTTGCAAGCTCAGGAAGAGGGAAAAAATAATAATAATAGTGTGGGCCAATACAATAATTGCCTAACCAAGGGCTAGCGATTTATCTATCTGATTCTATCTATCTATGGTGGCATAGTTGGGGAGGCAGTCGAGTGAGGGAGCTCAGAGAGGAGGGGAGGCCTCAACTGTACTACACTGGCTTGGGGGGGGGAGGGGGCGCAGCTTGCAAAAGGCTGAGAATCCCTGGCAGAGAAAACAAAATGAATATATATATATATATATATATATATATATATATATATATATATATATATATATATATATATATATATATATATATATATATATATATTACTATTCACCATACGCCCATGGTAATCATACCCCTAATCTGCTCTCAATGTTACCTAAAGATGACCACAAATGTAAAGGCGCTCGCTAAGTTATCATTTGCTATCCAGAAATATTGACAATACTGCGGTTTTCACGACACTAAATACTCGCCCGTTCACTCTGTACAATGGCAAGACTGACGATTCTACATAATATATGTATTGTTTGACCACAACCCATCACCGTCACGTCAAGGCTCAGTAGCACCGCGTGTCGGTGGAGCGAGGCCTCGAACTAAAGCTAATGACCAAATCCTAAGTTACTAAATTTAGCGTTTTCAAATTATCCTCCGTGGGAACAAATTGAGTTGATAACGTAAAAAAAAACGTCCCCCCCCTTAAAAAAAAAGCCACCGGTTAAAATATATATATATATATATATATATATATATATATATATATATATATATATATATATATATATATATATATGATAATAATAATAATAATAAAATAAGACCCATGCAGGCATTTAAACTTCAGGTCGCATAAAAACACATTCCCGCGCACACACGCAACGTACATGCACATGGACCTTATCATTACGTGCACACGACCTTCATGTACACACATAGGTATGCACACAAGTCACCTTACAGCGCTTGAGAGGTGGGATGGTGGAATAAAAATTCGCTACCTGCACCTTATCAGCCTGGTCCGCCATCCTGCCTCGAGGAGTACGTGTAAATTTATTTGTTCGGTGCCATTTTCTGTTTCTTTTATTTGCCCACCTTGGTCCTGTTTTTGGTATATTATGGTGTGTAAACTAAAAAGAATTACGGAAGACTGGCATTTCTGACTAACTAACTATAACTACACAAACTAAATGTAATCCCTTGCCCCCTTTTTATTTTTATTGTACTACAAGTACAAGAATTTTGATGTAACCACTTTTTTTCTTTTTTATATTTAAACTAATCTCCTATTCCTTCCTTCCGTGGTAAATAAAGTGTATAAAGTAAAAAAAAAAAAATTATGGTTATTTCAAATTTCTAACCAACTTTAGGTTTAACTCATGGAGGTATAATGGGAGGAGTCGGCATGATATTGGAAATGTGAAGCCAACGTGCTATTGGTCCACTGTCACCCATACTCCCCCCCACCCCCTTACTCCCAAAACATTAAAAGCTGATCATTGAAAGCATTGGGAAATGGTCTATCGCTCTTTTTTATTTTTTGCTGTTGCTTCCAGGTCTCCCACCATATCTGTGAGTACAAAAGACTGCAATAGTGAAGGCAAATCATGCATATAAATCAGATCATATATATATATTTTTATTTTTTTTTTTTTTATCTTGGGTGGACTTGGTGAGAGGTAGGGAAGCTGTCTTTGGGGTGGACGAGATCATGTCCACATATACATATAAAATAAACATGTGCATATAGATGAAGGAGAAATAAACTGTGTATCAGGTGAAAGATGGCCTGAAGGTTGAATTTCCTTAGTATACTGTCCCTTATTAGCCCCCCCCCCCTCTCTCTCTCTCTCTCTCTCTCTCTCTCTCTCTCTCTCTCTCTCTCTCTCTCTCTCTCTCTCTCTCTCTCTCTCTCTCTCTCTCTCTCTCATGTGATATACAATAATTCTCTCTCTCTCTCTCTCTCTCTCTCTCTCTCTCTCTCTCTCTCTCTCTCTCTCTCTCTCTCTCTCTCTCTCTCTCTCTCTCATGTGATATACAATAATTCTCTCTCTCTCTCTCTCTCTCTCTCTCTCTCTCTCTCTCTCTCTCTCTCTCTCTCTCTCTCTCTCTCTCTCTCTCTCTCTCTCTCTCTCTCATGTGATATACAATAATTATCTCTCTCTCTCTCTCTCTCTCTCTCTCTCTCTCTCTCTCTCTCTCTCTCATGTGATATACAATAATTATCTCTCTCTCTCTCTCTCTCTCTCTCTCTCTCTCTCTCTCTCTCTCTCTCTCTCTCATGTGATATACAATAATTCTCTCTCTCTCTCTCTCTCTCTCTCTCTCTCTCTCTCTCTCTCTCTCTCTCTCTCTCTCTCTCTCTCTCTCTCTCTCTCTCTCATGTGATATACAGTAATTCTCTCTCTCTCTCTCTCTCTCTCTCTCTCTCTCTCTCTCTCTCTCTCTCTCTCTCTCTCTCTCTCTCTCTCTCTCTCTCTCTCTCTCTCTCATGTGATATACGTACAGTAATTTCTCTCTCTCTCTCTCTCTCTCTCTCTCTCTCTCTCTCTCTCTCTCTCTCTCTCTCTCTCTCTCTCTCTCTCTCTCTCATGTGATATACAGTAATTCTCTCTCTCTCTCTCTCTCTCTCTCTCTCTCTCTCTCTCTCTCTCTCTCTCTCTCTCTCTCTCTCTCTCTCTCGTGTGTGTGTGTGTGATATTAGGTTTTAGAGCACTTATTTAGAATTAGGTGTGATATCATGTGACTACATTATTTTAAAAGGCATCTAATGATTGAATTTTTGTTCTACTGTTTCCTTGTCACGCAATAAACAATAAAAAAAAAATTTACTACCATTTCTCCTGGAAACGTTTGGTGCATTTCTTTCGATATTGTGGTTATTTGGCATAACTGCCACTGATTATAGGTCTACATAACATCATTTTTATTTATTTATTTATTTATCTATTTATTATTTATTTATTTATATTTTTTCTAGTATGCAAAAAAGGAAGTGGTAATTCCCATAGCTCAACACTGAAGATCGCAATGTTATGGGTGTATCTGCTGGTCTTCACTTGTCTGGATGGGGACAGCGCGGGAAGGCATCGCCTTTTATTAAAGTTCCTTGGGGTGTAAAAAATAACAAGAAACTGTAACCGCACCGGTGTCGTAGGTTGTCGTGTTTTTCTTCACACCAATGGTGTGAAGAAAAACAACTTACATGAGGCACAACCCACGACCAGTCTGACCTCAGCCCACGGGTGGCTCGGCGAAGGGTTGCGTCGAGTGTTTGTGTGGATGAGCTGCAAGCACTTCCTTTTGTTGACTGACCTGATCTGTGTTGAGGCCTCCACAACCATTTTTTCTCCAGGAGAAAGCATAACTTATGTATTAAGTAAATCCAGCTTTGATATTTCTGATTGTACTTGTAGTGTTCATCAGTTTATTTTGTTGTCACAATATCACTTGCTATTTAATTGTTGTGCACTGTGGAGAGTTAGTGAGAGGATAGACATTCATGTTCTCCAGTGGACTTGATCTAAATAACATGTTTTTCTGTGAAAGTGGCAAAATTAAAATAAAAATGCATTAGTAATTAGGACAATCGTCCTTTATTTAAATATTCACAATATAATACAGGGAAGTATGTTACTGCATTAATATGCATCCATTGATTCCAGGAAGTACATTTCAAGATACTGAAACAAAATAGGAATGGAAGGGTGGACAGCTACAACTCCATAAAAAATAATATTCTGAGTACGAAGTGCAAGGGAGAGTTGTAACTCAATCATAAATTACTTGAACTAACAAGTTAAATCTTTAGCACTCACTGGATGTGATAGACTGATGGCTATGATCATGAGTTATATTAATATGTGAATCTTATTCCATGACTATACAATATATATGTATCATCCATTTATGATCAATAATAGTGTGGCTGTACACATGTAAACATAACTAACACAACAGTGGCAGCGAGGTGGAGTGGCCCCACCAGACAGGCCAGTGCCAGGTCCAGCCACCATTGCTTTCACACAACACCTCCAGCCCGATGCTGCGGCCATAAGCAGCGGCGGAAAAAGCTAGCCATCATGGTTGGAACCACACTGTCACACCTTAGGTAGCGTTCATGTTCAAAAGACAATTTCTCTGACTGGTGTGGAGGCTAAACAGGTGCCGAGCAAGAGCCTGGGGCCACTCAAGGCTCCCACGGCCCCTCAACCCCACAACGCTTGCCTGGGGAGGAGTGCTGCTCCCAAAGCCACTTGACTGCCTCCCTTCAAACACCCAGAACAAAGGTACAGAGCTCCCTGCCTGGGAAACTAATAAAGCCACACTACTATACACATTCTACACTGTCAAATAGAAACAACAATCGAGTGCACAGATGAAATGTATATA
The DNA here is from genome assembly GCF_035594125.1 of Scylla paramamosain. Lineage (NCBI taxonomy): Eukaryota > Metazoa > Arthropoda > Malacostraca > Decapoda > Portunidae > Scylla > Scylla paramamosain. The sequence goes on along the minus strand of NC_087189.1, from coordinate 11,614,084 downwards.
TCAAGAAGGGATAATTGATGATTTGACATAGTGGTGGCCAGAGTCTCCATGCCAGAGACCTAGGGCCAAAATGGATGTCATGCATTACAAACACTGGAGGTTGATGTGAGTGTTTGCCTCAAGGGAGCGACAAGAATCATCATGGGCATCAATCAACAGTTGACATACTTTTTTCTTGTTCGTTTTCGTTGCTTTTCTGGAGATGAGCGAGTATCATGAGGCTGTGTGTGTGTGTGTGTGTGTGTGTGTGTGTGTGTGTGTGTGTGTGTGTGTGTGTGTGTGTGTGTGTGTGTGTGTGTGTGTGTGTGTGTGTGTGTGTGTGTGTGTGCAATTCACCCAGTTGAGAATAGCATCCTGGATTCAAGATCACCAGCTACTGCCAGCAATTGCCCTCCTTGAGAAACCTTCAAGCTCCTGTAATCCAAACTATGAGTGAGGACTGAGGCTGAAACCTTCCACACCATGCACACCCCATCCTCTTGCTCAAGGACAGCAATTGCTTGCTCATCAACAAAAACTTAGCAACCTGAGCACAGTGCAAACCTCAGCCTGCCAAGTGGTAGGACATTCCCACTGAGCTAATAAATGTGTGTGTGTGTGTGTGTGTGTGTGTGTGTGTGTGTGTGTGTGTGTGTGTGTGTGTGTGTGTGTGTGTGTGTGTGTGTGTGTGTGTGTGTGTGTGTGTGTGTGTGTGTGTGTGTGTGCTACTCAGATTAAACAGTACATTGTGTGGATGGCAAAACCAGCAGCCATAACAAAATGTCTCAAAAAGTATATGTACAAATGAGAACCAAGAGAGAATATTGCAACCATTAACATAAGCAGGAAAAGGAAAATATATGTACTCCAAATATAAAGAAGAAAACACAGGATATTAACACACTTGAGATATATGAGACTCTACAAAATGTCACTTGAAATGTTTACTGATGTGGCAATTACAAATATTTCTTAATAGCACACTCATGTTTGATATTTCTGCCAAAAGTTAAGATAAAACAATTGATAATCAGGAAGTGGTACAATACATTACAACTAATCAAATGCTTTATATATTGAAGAAAATACATCCAAGTGGAGCAATGCTTGAATGCAACAAACCAATTAATTAAAGGGCAGTTGGGAGGAGTAAAATATTGTCTGGGCAAAAATTTAGTATGATAATGTATTAAATGTCAGAAACTTTAAAAGAACAGCTTCCAACCATCAGCAATGTAAGCCAAGGATAAGCACAAGATCAAAATCAAGTTGCCCAGGATACAGCTCGGCCAACATTTTATCTGGGAGGTGACTAGTGTCGTGAGAGAAGGCTTTGGAAAGTCCCGCTAGTGACTGCAGCCACATTCGCAGGTACTGAGTGCACTGCCTGCGACCAAAGTTGCAACCATTTTATGAAAATGAAAGCTTTTCCTGAAGACCTTTCCTGAGCAACTCTAAAGAAGAAAAAGTTGGATACTTCTTATCTTGGCTAACCAATAGAAATTATTGTAAAACCTTGATATGTTAATTTCTGAAATAGACATATCTTTATGAGTCCAAATTCATTGCATCTCCCTTATCACAATATATATATATATATATATATATATATATATATATATATATATATATATATATATATATATATATATATATATATATATATATATATATATATATATATAGTGTTTTTAATTAATTTACTAAGGTAATAAGGATTTATTACATTTCAATTGCACAAAATAAATATCTAGGATGAGTTAAAGAAGTCATAAGTAATTCTGAGCCCTTGAAAACATAATACATATGAAGATCACCAAACATAACATGTGCAAGTCCAACCTGAGGCCACGCGTGCACCAGCAGGCCACGGCCGCAGAGACGTGCCGACACGGGTGGCCAGCACAGGGCCCCTCCTGCCCCAGACACCAGGACCAGCCCTGGGGAGGCTCGGGAATTGCCCTGCACACACCAAAAACAAACTGGGAACTCCTCACAAAGTACACCTAAAACTTAATGCTAATGATAAAGTTTTCAGTCGACAGATTTGTTCTTAACATAAGATGATTTGTGGGATGAAAGTTTAAAAATAAATGGTTAACAAACAAACTCAAGAACAAGACACATACAAGTGAGGTACATTTATGTTTAATATATATATATATATATATATATATATATATATATATATATATATATATATATATATATATATATATATATATATATATATATATATATGCCAAATCAAATGAAATCAAAGTAACATTACTGCCTCTCCCTTTGAGCCTTCCCTTAATGGCTGAGGTTAGTGACTGCACCAGCTACAGTAATCCCCACACTGACCATTACAAGACTACAACAACAATAGTCAGAGATGTTTACCCAGCACTGCAAATCCTCCACAGCTTTTTGATAACTGTCATATAGTCAAAAGTGACTTGAGAAAAAAGTGAACCAAAGTCCAGAGTGGTTGAGGTGCATCTCAGCAGTGGTGAGAACACAGGCCGAGCAGCACTGCAGGGTACTGGCTGGCTGGCTGGCTGGCAGAGGAACATTCAGTAGTTACTCTTGACATGCTGATGATGAGTGAGCAGCAGGCCACCCGGCAACTGGGCCACTCGGCCCATCCGGCCACCAGGCCACCACAATGGCCACTGCACCAGTGGTGATGACACGATGAACACTGCACACAGGCCTAATATATATATATATATATATATATATATATATATATATATATATATATATATATATATATATATATATATATATATATATATATATATATATATATATATATTCTATAAGAAAGAACATGCAAACATTCACTTTCCTCACATCTGTAAATGAGATGACAAAGGTAATGTGTGTATACCATACTTTCTTTAATGTAAAGTTATGATGATTTCATAATTAAATTTCTGTAGTTATTAACTATATGAATGGCTTTTCAGATCTACAGTTAGGCTTCAACTGAAGCCACTTACTCCTCGTTAACTAAAAGAACCACACTACTGTGGGTGAAGTCACCCATGTTCATGCACTCTTGCTGGGGGCACCTCCCCCTGGGGCGAGGTGGTCCAGCCCAGGCTGGCCCAGCATGGCCTGGAGGCTGGGGCACACCGCTGGTCCTGGTGCCCACAGACCCTGAGGCCCTGGGACGCCAGTGAGGGTGTGGCCAGCATGAAGCTTGGTGCATGATACTGTACTCGTATGGGTGATGATCATGATAAAAGAAACTGTTTGCCACACCATGCACAGTGTGGCTGGAGGGGTCAGGTATCAGGTGGCTTGGACGCATACAGGGCAAGCTGATGAAGCACCACATTTCATAGTTGTTGTCACTATTGGTCACTCTCCCCACCCTCCCCCCCACTAGAGGCAGCCATGGGGAAGGAAGTTGTAAATTAACTCAAACATTCATAACTTGCTGAGTAGTAATTCCTGCACACACAAGGCCAGCTGGCTGGACTGTACATGCAATGGAAGAACATCAAGTTGAAAGTTAAGAACTACAGTTGGAACAAGATTTCCTTTTTTTAGAAATGCTGAAGTGTTTTGGTGCACCCTTGGCACAGACAGTCTCCACGTGTCCCGCCAGGGCATGGCACTCCACTGGGCCAGACACCTGCACTGCTGGGGAGGGGGGTGGGGGAAGCACCTGACCTAGTATGGCAAGAAACAAACAAAGCAACACTGGGGTAGGAGATGACAACCACCTTGAAACATTTCTCTGGACAGATGAGACAGTTACATGAGACCTACACTTTATCATTTATATCACATAATCTTTTTTTTTATTTGCTTATCATATACATATATTTATTTATATATGTACAAGTGTAAACTCTACCAGTGCCTGCTAAAAACCCATAGTACTGAGTCACTGGATGAAAGCTCTGAAACTTGCCCACGCTGCCACTCTATGATGCACAGAGTCTGCCCTCCACTGCGTGAGGCAACGCCCGACAGAGCCTCGGCCGCACTGAGGACTCCTGGAGAGGCAGTGGGCTTGCTGAGGGGAAGAAGTCCATCACAGTCTCTCCTGCTCTCAACAGTTCCTGCTCTTTCTATCTGGCCAGCCTTGACAGTGCTCACTACTCATATCACTGGTAACCTTAACATGTCTTCAACACACACAAACATACATGGTATTTATATATTTTTTTAATAAGCATAGAGTAATAACAATAAAGTATTCTTCAATATTTGTGACCTTGA
>NC_087189.1:11599881-11604881 GCF_035594125.1 Scylla paramamosain | reverse complement strand
TTATAAAAGTAATATGGTTTGTTTCAACAAATAAGGTCATGTAACAATTGTGGCCTAAACAATACTTCTTATTCCTGCACATGAAGCCACAATACAACAAGGGCACAAGACAACACAGTGGAGGCTGATTATGATGCAGCACCTCACACTGCTGCCACTGTTCAGTACACAACCTCATGGTGTGTTTGCCAAGCACAGCAGCGACACATTGAGGTGGTGTGGCTGCTTCAGCACACGTGTGGGTACAGGCACATGCTCCACTCAATGGGGGGTATACTATGCTGTTCCTTGCCAGCCTGATGGGTATGCTGGGTGAGTGTGTGTCAAGGTGAGGCACTGGAGCGTAAAGGAGAAACTGATACACCCACCAACTCATTCATCATCATCATCATCATCATCATTGTCATTTTGTTTGGTGTCCTTATTTTCCCTCACATGGTTGAACAGCTGAAGTCTTGTCCACTTTTTGTGGTAGTAGAAACTTTCTTCTCTGGTGTTCATCTTTCTCTTGTCTTCCTCCATACACCATCCACTGAGTCCTTCCCTGATTTGTGTACACTGGAGTCTATTCTTGTCACTATATACAATATAGTACACTATACAGATATGAATATCTGTAACTTGTAAGGATGTTTATGTAACTGTACTTATGATTCTGCTGCAAATAATCCACACAAATGTCTGAAAGGAAGTTATTACTTGCTCCACCTTACCATTTTCTTATATAACAAGCTAAATAAATCACCTTCCTTTACATAATTTCTGCACACATTTCACATTTTCAATGATTTTCAGATGAAACAACCTTAGAAAATATCAGGCTGTGTACAGTTTCTGCACAGTTTTTAAGTTTTAAAGATACTGAAAGACAGGAAGCTAAAAAAATATCCTGAATAAGATGATTGGCTTCCTTCCAGACACTGAGACACATGTAGGAGAATCTCATTGATTTAAGAAGAAAAAAAAAAAAAGGATGGGGGCAGTCAGGGGGAGGCATCACATCACATGGGAGAAGCAAACAGTGTGTGTGGCCTCATGCCAATCACCACCAGGTGGGACGGCCACTGTCATAGTGACAGATAATGCTGATCAGCATTGCATAGGCGTATTGCACACACCTAATAGTATAATGAGTCCCCAACAATATCACCCTGTGGCCTTGTTACACATTCATGAACACAACGCAATGAGCATCAGGTGTGAAATATTGCTGCACTCATGGAATTATTAACTTCCTGGAAAGGGCCAAGGTCACCAGTGTTCCCTTCAACTCACCCCCTCAGCTGTGGGTCCTGTCAGCCGGCTCGTTTCCCTCCACAAGCTGCTGTCATCCATGTCAATTCCACTAATGAAGAATCCACCATGAAAATTCCATCTAAAATAACTCCCTCCGCAATAAATTCCCACATGTTGACCTAACGTATAAAAAATTCCTCTACATTTCATGTTCTTTGTGCAATAAATTCCCGACACCTAACTTAAACTAAATTAAACTAAACTAACCTAATCAGACCAAATTTAACATGGTGATTATTTCTAAACTCTAGTGGGTGGGATACTTAAGCAGGAAAATTTACCAGGTGGAACTTATGGTATGGTACAGTCATCATGTTAAAAAAAAATTCAACAAAATCTCACATTCTTTCAGAAATAAATTCACAAAACCTAAACTAACCTAACTTAACCAGACCATATTTATCATTAAAGCGACTACTTTTTGGGGGGGAGGAGGACTATAGCAGGAAAATTTACCAGGTGGAACTTATGGTATAGTCATTGTCATCAACAGTCACTTAAGAAAACCCAGCTGACTCTAGGATACAAGTCAATGGTGAGATCGTGAATACCCATCGCTACTCAGTGGACAAGAAGAATGGGTAATGATGAGCAGACTCCCAGCCTGGCAAAACCCCGGCCAGCACACACAAGGTTGAGGAGGAATACAAAGCGCTGGCAGACAGTATGGTAGAGGACACCAACCTTGCCATCGCTTCACCAGCACTGCCACTGTTACACTGACCACTGCTATCACCTACTCAAAGCACTACTATGTGGGAGAAGATAGACCAGTGAATAAAACAAAACAACAAACCAGTGAACAAAACAAGTAATGTGTTTAATGTTTTGTTAATTGTGGGAGGTATGAGTGGTCACTGCTACCATTATTACCAGCCACTGCCATTACTACCCCAAGAACTACTATGAGAGAGGAGACACATTTGCGAGTAAAACCAGTAATGTGTTTGATGCTTCACTCTGTTTCAATCATGGGAGATAGCAGTCGATGAAAGCAAGGTTGATCTATTATTTTCTATTGTTTACTAATCATCTATGTAAAGGTGACAAATTGATAAAAAAAGAAAAAAAAAATCAGTTTTGCTCCACCAATGAAAAAGCAACAGGAAGATGAAAATACAAATTGAATGTTAAACACAATATTTTTCTAGTATGAGGTAAAAAAGAAAGAACAGAAATGTAAAGGAAAGAAAAGAAAAGAAAAGAAAAGAAAAGAAAAGAAAAGAAAAGAAAAGAAAGAAAGAAAGAAAATTTAAAACACCCCTAAGAACAGTAAGACAAACACAAACATAGCAGCCATACTTTCCCGTGATGATCAAAACAAAGGTCAGTAAAAAGAATGAAGACAGAAAAAATAAATAAATAAATAAAACAGTGATTAAAATAATTTGACAGAAAAAAAACAAAACTTATATAAGAAAAAAAATCAATAAAAAAAGATAAAAAAACAAATAGTTAAAAAACGATAAACAGATAAAAATAAATAGATGAAAAAAGAAGAAGAAAAAAAGTACCACCTTCCAGCCTCGCTAAGACACTCTTCCTGCCTGTCTTCCCTCACACAGCAAAGAAATGTGTTTATTCAAATAACTCAATTATCTGAGAGGGAACTTATGGCCATTAGGTGAATAATTAACTTGCTGCTGCTGCCCCTGTACACACACACATACATGTACAGTATACACACACACACACACACACACACACACACACACACACACACACACACACACACACACACACACACACACACACACACACACACACAGTAGCAGCAGCAGGAGGAGGAGGAGGAGGAGGAGGAGGAGGAGGAGGAGGAGGAGGAGGAGGAGGAGGAGGAGGAGGAGGAGGAGGAGGAGGAGGAAAAGCATAAATAAATAATAAGGAAAATTAATCTGTTGTGTCTTTCACCCAGTGAGAGAGAGAGAGAGAGAGAGAGAGAGAGAGAGAGAGAGAGAGAGAGAGAGAGAGAGAGAGAGAGAGAGAGAGAGAGAGAGAGAGAGAGAGAGAGAGAGAGAGAGAGAGAGAGAGAGAGAGAGAGAGAGAGAGAGAGAGAGAGAGAGAGAGTTACCTCACCTAACTTATGTATCTAATCTGTTGTGTTTTGTTTCTTCCACCTTCTGGCCTTCTAATACATTATTATTGGTGGCCTTACTGTCTTTTAACTAATGCACAATACATATATTTCTGCAATTTATCTTATTATTATATCTATTTACACATGTTCAGTGCCTCTACAATCAAACTGCCATTCACAAGCAGATTTCCAGATACTACAGTCCCACCTACTTGAAAAATGAGAAGAAAATGGGAATACATAAGAAAACCTGGATAGATAAGCAAAAATTCAGGATAAAGAAAACTTAGACAAATAAACAGAAAATGGATAACTAAGAAAATGAGGCTAAAGAAAACCAGGAAAAGCAGAAAAACCAGATAAATGAGAAAACTTGTATAAATATGCAGAAAAACCAGGATACCTCTCTTCTGTTCACCATCATCATCATCATCACCATTCCCTTCCTCCTCCTCCTCATCCTCCATCATCATCATCATCATTAGTGTGTATGCCTCCACTACAGATCAGGGACATTCCACAACCTCCTCCACCCCCACTCTCCCTTCCACTGTCATATCCGAACCATGCCAGCAAAACTCATCCCATCTTTCCATCTGGCCTGTCTACCCTAATTCCCAGGTTGTTACTCCACTACTGTGCTTGTCCCTATCATTCCTAGTTCACCTTTGTGTTACTTCAGTGATGCATAACTTATCTTAACACACCATTTCTTTCTTTGTCTGTCCTAATTCCCACATTCCTAGATCGCCGTCCCATTACTGTTATCATCTCTGTCATCCTTTGTTCACCGCTGTTAGTCCAGTCATGCATCTTTTCACAGGTTAGGGAGCAGATGTTGATACTAATCCCTTGTTATTATTTACAAGTCCTCTGTTTATTACACCTTCTATATTCTTAGGTCATCATTCCATTACTGTTATCATCCCAGTCTGCCATGGTTAGTCCAATTATGCATCTTCTTATCAGTTCAGAGCACAGATGTTCACACTAAATTTCTTGTTGCTGTGTTCTGTTGAGAGGAAATGCTAAGCTGGTATGAGGCGGAGTGATGAAAATGCAAAACTGTGTGTGAGTGTGTGTGTGTGTTTACCTGATAATTATTACTTGTCTATGCTGTCAAAATACCTCACCAATTTTCTACTATTTTCATGCACTTCTTGTACTAGGTTAGAGTTTTCCCAGTAGTACTTAAGCCCTCCTAGACAGACATTTGCAAGGGGAGCACCCAGACGTGACCTTTGCCCTCTCCTCTCTCTCTCTCTCTCTCTCTCTCTCTCTCTCTCTCTCTCTCTCTCTCTCTCTCTCTCTCCCTCCTCCTCTCTCCCTCCCTTATGCAACACACCAAGGTCCCTGCAGCTTCTGGAGGAGGAAGAGGAAGAGGATGGGGAGGCAGGGAAGGGAGACAGATGTAGGAATGCATAGGATTATAACCGACCCGTCAGTCTGCTGTTCCTAATGAAGGTCGTTAACTTAAACTGTACAAGGAAGGGTTAGAAAAGGACAAGGTTTTTCCCCGCCCACACACCTGCCCATCCATGCATGAAACAAAAGGGAATGGTGGATAAGACTGAGAACAAACAAGACATGGGACAAAGATGAATAAAAGAAGAAGCACAAATGAAGA
>NC_087189.1:11579881-11582381 GCF_035594125.1 Scylla paramamosain | reverse complement strand
AATTTAATTGTGATTCAACTGAAGTAATGCGGAAATGGAAGATCATTCTTGCTCAGTTCCGCAGAGAGCGCAAGAAAATTGTAGAATCTAAAACTTCAGGTTTTAGATTCTGAGTGGATTTTTAAATCCACTCAGAGGATCTACTTTTAATTCTTCTAAAAATCTTTCCGTTTCTTCCTGTCGTCGTTTTAAGAAGGGTCTCACCCAACATTTAGGCTTTGCTCTTCTTTTCTTTTTCAGCAAACTGCATACCACAACACAGGCTGCACCACAAAGCGCTACCTCTTCCTGTCCGTCCATATTGCTAACTAACTAAATCACTGAGGACAAACTGTGCTTAACTTTTGTATTCGCACAGTTCAGCACAAGTGTTGCAATGTTCGCGTACAAAAGTTGTGTACATTTAGTCGGTGGACACGTGGTCAACAAGGGGTGTTCTTTTGTATGTGCACAGGAAAAGTTCTGCACAAAAAGTGCGTAACAATTTGTGCAGAACACGGCTTTGGTGGAATGGCACCTTAAGGTATCATAACAAGAGAGAATCTTTTATGAATCTGAGTGGAACATCACCGGAGTCACATGAATGAGTGTTCTTCACGTGCCTCCTGGTGAGAGCAGTGGCGGCACCATCGGCTGGCTTAGGTCTGAGCGTAGCACTACGGCTAGTGACACCAGTTCGTACTGGGTGCGGCCTTCCACCACTGTCCTCTCTACACAGTGCTGCGCCTTTTCAAATGTGCGCTTACCTGCACTGGCAGGGAGTGTGTTGAACTGTTCACCCCTTCTATGTAAAGTCGTCATCATCTTTTATAGTTTCACCTGCTTTGTTTTTCTGAACAGGAACTCAATCTTTTAAAATGTGCCATGCAGCTGCAGTGAGACAAACAACTTTATAGATAATCATTCATGCGGTATCAAGAATGGTCAGGAATGTGTGAAAAGAAATATTATAATCAAGACAACATATTAAACTGATATAAAACATAAATAAAGGAAAGGAAAATCAATATAACATTACCTAACCTAATCCAAACATGACTTTACCAAATCTAACTCAAACTACAAGAACTTCGCGTAACCTGATTCAGTCTTACCTAACCTAGCGTAACCAAAGCTAACTTGACCTAAGCTACCCAACCAATCTAACTTGACCTAAATTCCCTAACCAATGCTAACTTGACCTAACTTACTCAACCAAACCTAACTTGACCTGACCTAACCTAACTTACCTAACTAATCTAACCAAACCAAAGCTAACTTACTTTTCTTTTTATGTAGGAGGGACACCGGCCAAGAAAAAAAAAAAAAAAAAAAAAGTCCACTGAAAAAGAAATAGGAGCTAGGACTGACTCCTGTGGCACACCAAACACTTGTCACTTACTTTACACGCTTCACTTTAACTAACAAAACCTTAAGTAACATAACCTTACCTTACCAAATCCAACTTCACCTTATCTAACAAAAAATCAACCAAACCTGATTTGACCTGACTTGACCTGACCTGACCTAACATAACCTTACCTTACCAAATCGAACTTCACCTTACCTAACAAAAAAACCAACCAAACCTGACTTGACCTGACCTAACCAAACCAAACCTAACCTGAACTGACCTAACCTAACCAAACCAAACCAAACCTAACCTGACTTGACCTGACCTAACCTAACCTAACCAAACCTAACCTGAATTGACCTAACCTAACCTAACCTAACCTAACCTAACCAAACCAAACCCAACCTGAATTGACCTAACCTAACCTAACCAAACCTAACCTGACTTGACCTAACCTAACCTAACCAACCCAACCCAACCCAGGCCAACTTACCAAAGCTCACCAACACAACACAAAACACTGACAACACCAAACGTATATTTCTTTATTTTCTATTATCTATAGGCTGAGGAATGGTAACTCATTAACTACCTAATCACCTAATCATGTATTTAATTAAGGGAGGAATACCAGCCCTAAAGACCTCTTCCCTTTAAGGACTATACTATTTTTTAAGGACCTGATGTAAGAGTTACCTATTCTCATTTATTGTACTATTTTTTGTTACATTTCTTTATCTTTCTATATCTTTCTATATATTGAAGAGAGAGAGAGAGAGAGAGAGAGAGAGAGAGAGAGAGAGAGAGAGAGAGAGAGAGAGAGAGAGAGAGAGAGAGAGAGAGAGAGAGAGAGAGAGAGAGAGAGAGTGAGGGGGGGTGAGAGGGAGGGGAGGATGTCTTCAACTTTATCATTTTCTCATACTTGCTTTAATAACACGTATTAAAGGTAATTAACTGTACGTGCACCTGTGAAACTACTCTCTCTCTCTCTCTCTCTCTCTCTCTCTCTCTCTCTCTCTCTCTCTCTCTCTCTCTCTCTCTCTCTCTCTCTCTCTCAGGAATCAATTATTAAAAAAATTTTACCTTCCGCGTTAAAGTAAATGTAGAGAGAGAGAGAGAGAGAGAGAGAGAGAGAGAGAGAGAGAGAGAGAGAGAGAGAGAGAGAGA
>NC_087189.1:11559881-11562381 GCF_035594125.1 Scylla paramamosain | reverse complement strand
GAAGGGAGTTCCAGAGCCTGCCAGAGAAAGGAATAAATGACTGAGAAAACTGATTAACTCTTGCATTAGACAGGTGGACAGAACAGGGGTGAGAAAAAGAAGAAAGTCTTGTACAGCGAGGCCGCGGGAGGAGGGGAGGCAGTTAGAAACAGAGGAGCAGTTAGCGTAAAAACAGCGGTGGAAGATAGCAAGAGATGCAGCACCATGGCGATAAAGAGAGGCTGAAGACAATCAGTGAGAGCAGAGGAGCTGGTAAGACTGCACTAATCTATTTACAGAAGTATGATACGCTATTTTAATTCTATACTGCACTAATCTATCAAAACAGTAATGTAATATTCTGAATCCGTTACGTTACGCTATGCTATGCTATGCTATGCTATGCTATGCTATGTTCCATCTTGGTTTCCGGGACCGTTTCCACGCTAGCTGAGCCGCGTCCCTCCGCTGCACCGTGGTCTGATCCTGCTCAACGGGACTGTACGGCGAGCTGTTCACAGTTACATCTCGCTGAGGATCACGTGATGGGAAAGTGTGTGTGTGTGTGTGTGTGTGTGTGTGTGTGTGTGTGTGTGTGTGTGTGTGTGTGTGTGTGTGTGTGTGTGTGTGTGTGTGTGTGTGTGTGTGTGTGTGTGTGTGGGCTGATCTCACTGGACGGGACTGTTCTGTACGCTCATCTTTAATCTAACTGGCTTGTAAGCTGAGCGGGCGCTGTGTGTGTGTGTGTGTGTGTGTGTGTGTGTGTGTGTGTGTGTGTGGTTACTTTTAGGCTAGGCAAGGTATCATTCTTTCCTGTCGGGTAAGGTAAAGTATGGTAATAAATTAAGACAAAGCATTTTATTTAATCGTCTTATCTTAAAATTCATTACAACATGGTCTTGTCTCACTCGTCCCACCAATCACGCCTCCTCTCACTCCACTCCGTCTTACACTCCAGAAAACTAGGGCTAGTCTCAAGCAGCGGGACTCTTTGGCTCACACACACACACACACACACACACACACACACTCTCTCTCTCTCTCTCTCTCTCTCTCTCTCTCTCTCTCTCTCTCTCTCTCTCTCTCTCTCCTCAAACTCCCTCAAATATCACTCGTTCTCCTCTTAACAATAAAACATTACTCTCCCTTAACAGAACTCCCTTGTTTATTCTTTCTTCTTAAATCCGGTAAAAAAATAAAATAAAAACACTAATTTTCTCTTTTCTTAACTGTTTATCTTCTTTTATGATACTTCTCTTCTTTAATTGGCTGAACTAATGGTCTTGTGTTCCTCTGTCTCTTCTTAAACTAGCTAAAAAATAAATAAATAAATAAACATCATCGCCTTTCTCTTCTTTAATAATTTGTTTTCTCTCCTCTCTTCTTCAATTTGCTTAACTAATAGCCTAGTCTCTGTGGTTACGCTACACTTACAATCTCCTTTTAAACTTGCTAAACTCTTTCTCCTCCTAAACCCGTTATGTGCTGTGATTTCATGGTATTGTTCCTGATCTCACTAAAACATCTATTAATATCACCAGCAAGTAGGCTAATCTCACTATCACCTACCATACTCTCACAGCCTCGTTCCTAATCCATCTCATCATGCTAAACTACCACGATAGCAATGTATTAACGTTATCTTTCTATTTCCGGCCAACTTTGTCTATCTAACGCTGTATCTTTCCTTAAAACTCGCAAAAAAAAAAAAAAACGATCTAAACTCAATAAAATGTAGCCTAATAAATTAATACAACCTCACTCCATCCTTCCTAACCTCGATACAATGTGGCCTGATACAGTATAATCCCACCAGTCTATAATCCAATTTCAACTTGCTGGACTGTCGAAGTAAGTGTACTAACCCTTTACACAACTCTAAAGACACGCTAATGGACAGGTCTAATCTCGCTCCCAAATTCCGTAACTCTAACCTCATCTCACAACACTATCTCAAACGAATATGAGGAAAAAAAAAAAAAAGAAAGAAAGAAAGAAAGAAAACGGGAAGCTGCAGGAACCCATCAGACTACACGTGGCAGTCCCTGTAGGTAACACTACAAACCCTTGAAACTTTCGCTAAGCAGTCTCCTGTAATGCTCGCTGTCCCATGGGTCTGCAATATGGTCTAATTCCACTCTGTCCTTCCTGAACTCACTAAAATGTACCCGTATCTTGCCAGGCTACACTGCTACACTGTTCTACCTAATCCTACTTGCTAAGACATTTTCGCTTCCCTGATACTGGCTAATGCAGGAGCCACACGTCTCGTCTCTCGCTTCGGGACGGTCGTGGCTTGGTTACAACGCGTGGTGACGGAAGTGTGGGCTAATCTAACCCAATTTTACTTAATGGAGGCTGGCAGCAATTTTCAGTCCCCGAGAAGTGGTGAGAATCTTAACGGGGAGGGAATGGAGGGAGGGAGGGAATGGAATGGAGGGGAGAGAACTGGTGGGGAGGGAATGGCGGGGAAAAGCTGCTAGTCCGTGTGTTAGTGTGGAAACTGCGGTCTGTGTGTGTG
>NC_087189.1:11512381-11549881 GCF_035594125.1 Scylla paramamosain | reverse complement strand
TTCCATGCTCCATATATAAGGTTCAGGAGATTCAGTTTGTCGTATTAGTATTCAGATATTTTTTTTTTTTCGATATGACTGTTGTAAAACAATACTTAAGCCTCTTATAAATAATTACTGGTTTAAAATCAAATACAAATCTACCGTAGTCGACTTGACTGCTTTCTCATATTAAAACTGACCTGTATAGACTTTTATTAAAAAGTGCCTAATAAGGGTCCGTTAGAAAGTCATATTTATCCCTTCACAAGTAATTTTTATCTATATAATCTATATATCTATTTCAGAATATTGATGAAAAGGGCTAAAGAAAAAGAATAGAGAAAAAAAAATAAATAAGTAAATCCTACTGTGGTTATTGAAGAAAACTTCTCAGTGGCAGACCATATATAGATGACAAAGGGAAAGGAGAGAGAGAGAGAGAGAGAGAGAGAGAGAGAGAGAGAGAGAGAGAGAGAGAGAGAGAGAGAGAGAGAGAGAGAGAGAGAGAGAGTGGAAATATACGAAGCTATGAAGAAAAAGGGAGTAGAAGAGATTAATGTAGTGCGTAGTGGTAACTTAGGGAATATAAATGCACTAAAAAGAAAAAAAAAGAAGTGATGAACAGGAGTGGGAATTAAGTGAAGGTGATGAAAAATAAGATGAGACAATAGTAATAGTGAGAGGAAGAGAAGAAAATCAGATAGAGGAAGAGAAAACGAAAAAAAAAAAATGAATAAAGGTTAATTTAAGGGGATGGCCTGGAATATTCAGATGATCACATAGAAGGAATAAATGAAATAAAAAAAAATAAAGAAATAAATAACTTAATGTTGAAAGTATTATAGAAATTCAAAACCAAAATTCAAACCATTCAGATCATTTACTCTCTCGTTTATATATATATATATATATATATATATATATATATATATATATATATATATATATATATATATATATATATATATATATATATATATATATATATATGTGTGTGTGTGTGTGTGTGTGTGTGTGTGTGTGTGTGTGTGAAAAATTTGAAGCTTAACTCCTTCAATTTTGCTATTAAAGTATACTATTTTAAAAGCTATTCTTTTTTTTTCACACAATAATCGCTTTCAAACATTTCAGGAAACTGAGAATCTTTAAAAAAAAATCAAGACAAACACAATAAAATTTGAAAAAAAACAACAACAACAATAGCAACAACAACACTGTGTAATTTTCTCTGAATAAGACATTGTTATATGAATACCATTGTTTTAGACTGATGAATCCTTCCATAGCTACATCACACTGATCATAACAAACGAAGATGCAAAGTTGTTTCAAGATTAAGGGAACAGTTACTTTTGAAGTATTGGAAACCATTTAAAAAGGTAATTATGAGAAAATTATCCTCAGAGTTTGGCTATGAATTACTCCTATTTCAAAATGCTTTTAACAGAAATTTGTACTTGACACGTTCTGAAGGTTTATTATTTTAGTTAAAAAATAAATAAATAGATCACAAAAATTAAGATACAAGACTGTATCAATTACACCAAGTCTCCTTGACACATAGTTGATACATCCTTCTTTTATCACAAGATGTTGTGTTGGCTAATGAAAAACATAAAAGAAATAATAATAATAATAAAATAAAATAAATGAAATAAATAAATAAATAAATAAATAAATAATACTTCGCTGAGTATTGGTTGTTTACATGGATCGTCTGTTGTTGTCGAGCTGCGAGACACGTATTCCTGGAAAGTAACATCTTGAATTAGTTAATGAAAGATTCTGAAGAAAAGATTTACGATAAATTATATTGCTAGTAGAGCACCAAGAATTAAATTAACCTGACGTGTGTTTTACAATTTTATTTTATTTTATTTTATTTTATTTATTTATTTTTTCGAAAAGGAGCATCCTTTATTACATTCTAATGTGTGTGTGTGTGTATCATTGATGTTCGTAACTATCACATAAACAAAATATAATTATATATGTATATGTAGATATGCCCAAGCTCCTTACATTTCTGTGATTATTTTCCCCCAAAGCTTTGAGGTGATAATTGCACGGAATTACTTATCCGCTCTCTTGCTAAGTCTCTGTTCCTTTCAATCAAGTAATCATTTCATATCAGAAAAAAAAAAAAAATACATATAACAAAGTTTACAGTAACACGTAATAATGGAAAGATTCACGACGTGCGTATTAGCCTGAACCCCTGGTGCAGTGCCCGCGGTGTGTGTCGCGCCGTTATGTACACCCCACAACCTGTCAATTTTGTTTCCTTCCACGTCATTTACACCTTATTTTTTTTTCTTTTTATCATTAAAAGTTTATAACGTTTGTCTATACTCAGGTGCTTCGTGAAGATTTTAACTAGTTATCATTCATACTGCCAAGATTTAACTCGGTGAATTAAAGTTTTGAGGTTTACATCAATAAATTCAAAATAACTCCATAATTATGATGAGATAAACATCTTACATGAGTCTATATTGTCACCTTGTGAGAGGGAATTGTTCCCAGCCTCGTATTAACAATCCCTGAATGAATTACCTTTCTAATAAGGAATTACCTGCTTTAGGAAAAAAAAAAAAAAAAAAAATATATATATATATATATATATATATATATATATATATATATATATATATATATATATATATATATATATATATATATATATATATATATATATATATATATATATATATACGAGTATATATATATATTCCTGCGCAGTAAGCTGCAATTTTAATTCAGATTATATAAACATTTCCCATGTTTTAGATTATAATAACATTTAGTAACTTTTCTCAAGTTCCTACTGATTCCAAAAGTATACTAAAGTATATACTAAAGTTATACTAAGCATTTTTTTTTTTTGAGGCGTGAACGTTCCTTTAAGATAATTTTTTGCTAAATATTGTTAGTGACTGCTACAAAATGATGCCTTATATTTTTATTTAATTTTGTTTCTTTTCTTTTTGTCTCATGACAACAATACAAAGAACTGGTACAACCATTCGCAACATACCTTGTGTGAGCTTCAATTACCACACCTACTCCTACTAATGATGCACGCCCTCTAGTCATCCATGTACCATCATATATTACTTCAAGTGCTGAAATACTATTGGGATCAGGCAAGATGTTCAACTCTTTTTCATAATACTCATGAATGGCTTCATTAACAATAACATTATAGTCTTCATATTCAGTTTTTGCAAGTATTTTTTGTTTCTTTTCATGAAGCAGAAATGAAGCTTTATTCCTCGAAGGTACTCCCAAGAAATTAGCAAGTGTATGCATGCCTGCATAATTAAGGTCATGTTGCATACAAAAATATACCAGTGACAGCAAATTTTGTCCCAGACTCTCTCTGTCCTTCAATGTTTTTTTTTTTTTCCAGGTGGCATAGGAGATATAAGAAATGGATTCAAGCTTGAAAGAGTTAGATGTAAAAAAAAAGAGGTAGGAAAGAATATGTTCGCATATATAGTGGTAGATGGATGAAATGGACTCAGCAATCAGGTTGCTAGTTCTGAGACATTAGAGAGCTTTAAAAGATGACTAGGCAAATTTATGGATGGGTTGATGGGGACTGCCATGTGTAGGCCTGATCACTTCCAGCACCAACCCTTGTGTTCTCATGTTCTTTATGATACCTCAATAAAGAAAATATTCCGTGAGTCATGATTTCTGTATGAAGCAATTTTGTACAATTGCTGCCTCTGGTTAGCAGAACTCCATTAAAAGGTGTAAATTTACTACAATAACACACACACACACACAAGAGTATATATGTACAATCACAGTTACTCCAAGTACAAATAAACATGTCACCTTAGGCACTAACTGCAAAACAGGTTGTCTTGGTGCTTACCTTGATGACCAACACACAACCCACTGAGTTTAGTATTCAGTCTGGAAAGAGAAGGCACATCTAGTCAACTCAGCTTTGGAAGACTTGCCACGGTACAGAAAGGGTCTCTCTCTGTTCCTGTTCTCTCATTCACGCTTTGCTTGTTCTAATCACTCTTAATTCTCACGTATTTCAACATTGTTCTCCCATGTAGGCTTTCAATCATCTCATTTCTCAATATTAGTTTTTAGAGGGTTGAAATGTTTTCTTGCTTAAAGTATTCATATCCCAAACCATATATATATATATATATATATATATATATATATATATATATATATATATATATATATATATATATATATATATATATATATATATATATATATATATATATATATATATATATATATATATATATATATATTTTTTTTTTCTCAGGGAAGAAAACAACAAGAATCAACACCTCCTAAAATGGAAGTCTCAGCCAGCAAAGATGCACTCAAGACTATTAACTGGTCTGATCATTTACTTTTTTTTCTTTATAGTGTTTGTGTGCTCATTAGTATTCTATCACATTAAATGGTGGGAATTTCTTTAGCAAAGTTTATGTATATTTAATTGAGATGTTCAAGAGGGTGAAGTAGTTTGAGAAAAAGGGACGGGGGCAGGAAGTTCCAAATTCTCTGTGAAAGGCAAATTTGGCAGACAGCAACACTCAAGCCATCAAAAGGTGAAATGAAATGTGTTAAGGTAAGTTGAAATGAATGTTTTCCCATAAGGAATTGATATGTTACTGGCTGCTACACCTGCCACCCTCATTACAATAATGAAGAAGAGAAAATAAGGAAGAACCATTTCTTTCTCTGACAGATTCTTTCCTGTATTTGGTTCAGGTATCCTACACTGCTATGCTAATGTAAATTGTGGTAGATTTTATGTTCCCATGCTTCATCTTTATTACGCTCCATCCCCTTCACAATATGCTTTTCACCATCACTTTGCATGCAGACACCTTTGTTATACCAAGTGCAGTTGGCTCTGCTATATCATATATTCTGTATGTAAATAGCTGTCTGTTGTTTATGACCACAAAATTTTCTTACAGGAAACAAGGAAATATAGTTGAAGGTGGCACTGTTCCTCATACTCTTGGTACGGGTGAAGGAAGTGTCTAAGATATTCAAGGAATTTTCAGTTTCATGGTAAATATTTTTTTTCCATTGAATTGTTCACTTATTCAATATTGCATTGTGATCCCATTTGTATTTGGATTAACTTGGCCAAGGTTGGAACTGAATAATCTCCTAATTCACCTTACATGACCCCAGTCACCTGATCCCTCTCATTGCAAGGCCACAATTTTGTTTATTCTTTACCCTTGTCCTCACATCTGCCCCTACTGGTCACTACACACAATATGAATTTTGTTTGTCCTACTTAGTATGTACAAGAATATATGTGAAAGTATAACAGGCTCCCTAATACCAAGAATTCATGAATAGAGCAAGCTACAAAATTGGTCAAGTAGCACAGGCAAATCACAAATGGCATGAGCCACACTACAACACTGTGCCAGCTGTACACACACCACACTGTACACGACAGTTGTTTAGGTTTGCTGCACACACTGGTGATGCTTCTTTACAGAACAGCTACTTCTCAAGAAGTCATAAGTTAAGTTGGTCATAAGATGATGTTAACAGTGGCATTTGAAATCAAGGACATATAAAAGCTATTCAGTTTTTTTATAGCTTGTCTTCTGTAATGACCACTGGTCCATAAAATGGCAGCTGATGTCCCCCCTCTTCTCTTACTCAAAAATAAGATTTTCCCCTCTCTTCTATTAAATTCCCTAAAAGTGAGAGGAGACTTTACTATTCCTCCACTCCACTGAAATTCAGCTCATTAAAAATAAATCTCATTGGTCCATTTTGTGACTGTGCCCAAACTAAAGGGCCATTATTTGGCTACAGTATCTAAGAATACTTTGCCAATTAAACCTTCCACATCATACTATAATATTCACTCCATCAAATTATGCCAGAAAATATATGCATATTTGAGGCAATGTGCTTTGTCTAATGACACAGATAACAAGGATCTGGTGTATATTATTTATATCATTATAAGTGTACATGAGCATTCTCTAATGACTTCATAGCAAAACTTCCCACATGTTTTCAGAGAACACTTGACACCGACTAAAGTATATTCAGAGACCCAAAGAAGCAGATGCCCCAGTTCAGCTGAAAGAAGTCATCTTTACCACCGAGGAAAAACAGGTTGTCTTTGAGGCTGTGCATGCATCAAGTAGAGGGGGTCACGTGGGGATTAATAGCACTTTGAGAAAAATATCTCAGCATATTTACTGGCTGGGTATAAAGGAGGGTATAACCAAGTAGATCCAGCAATGTGACTGTTGTCAGCGTTCAGAGAAAATCAAACCTTTGCTCCCACAAGCCAGTTAGAACAAATATCCTTGGTAAATGTTAGGGATGAATTTAATTGGATCTTTTAATGAAACACAGGCTGGAAATGACTTACTTTGATTGACCTGTGATCAAAATATGTGCATGCTTTGCCTTTGCATTCAAAATCTGCAGACCAGGTTTGTAATCACTTTCAGGATCAGTTTTTCACTTTTGGTCCTCCAGAAAAGATTATAACTGATGAAGATGAGTGTTTTGCAATGATCTGAATACTACACTATTCTCCCTCTTTCAGGTAAAGCACTTGGTAACACTTACCACCCCAAACATATGGCCAGGATGAACACACTAACCAGACACTGAAATGGATATTGAGCAAAATGGTCAATGATAAAAGAGATGTGTTGGAACTGTTGTTCCAGCAAGGTTTCATAATGGGTAATAATTTCAGTTGAAGTATAACAATCCACCTTAATGAGTGAATGAATCAACGAGGATCCAGATCAAACGGATCTGGACTCCTGGAACAAAACCATTCTCAATTTGCTTCATGTGCTGAGTTAGTTAGTTAGTCCACCCTTCCATTCTTGTTTTGTTTCAGTATCTTGAAATGTACTTCCTGGAATCAATGGATACATATTAATGCAGTAACATACTTCCCTGTATTATATTGTGAATATTTAAATAAAGGACGATTGTCCTAATTACTAATGCATTTTTATTTTAATTTTGCCACTTTCACAGAAAAATATGTTATTTAGATCAAGTCCACTGGGGAACAAGAACGTCTATCCTCTCACTAACTCTCCACAGTGCACAACAATTAAATAGCAAGTGATATTGTGACAACAAAATAAACTGATGAACACTACAAGTACAATCAGAAATATCAAAGCTGGATTTACTTAATACATAAATTATGCTTTCTCCTGGAAAAAAAAATGGTTGTGGAGGCCTCAACACAGATCAGGTCAGTCAACAAAAGGAAGTGCTTGAAGCTCATCCACACAAACACTCGACGCAACCCTTCGCCGAGCCACCCGTGGGCTGAGGTCAGACTGGTCATGGGTTGTGCCTCATGGAAGTTGTTTTTCTTCACACCAGTACCCTCACACAACAGAGATAACAAGACTGTCTGCAAGGCATGACTTGTCTGTTGATAAACTGCCAGAATTGTGGAGCAGCACATGCAAAAAATGATGGGAAAATGTTCTGACTCAAACATTAGCAGCTGCAATATTCACTTGTCTAATTTGGAAGGTAAGTTTCAGAGGTGAGATAACAGTTCTTGCCCAGTGTGTGTACTGAACAGCTGCACAACAAACACGCATGCAAACCCAAGACTGCAGTAAGACCGTGCTTCACAAACTTCCGTCCTGCCCGACACAACAAGAAGGAACACAGGAGTGCACCCAAGACAGAGGCAGCAAATAGATCAATTGACAGAACCATTCATCCACTTACAAATTAGTTCCTACATCCATAAATCCAACCACAAAAGTAACTAAAACTCCAAAATGTCCATAAACATTCCTCCTACCACATGATTCAAAACATTACATGTAAAATTGTTCCCGCATTCTCAGGCAATAAAAAAATCAACATGAATATTATGCAAACAATACCTGCTGCATGGTAATAGGTCAAGTTGCAGATTCAGTGCACTAACCGCACCGAGAGAGTAGTAATATGTACAAGACGAGAAATGAGGTAAGAGTAGCAGGCAGAGAGAGAGAGAGAGAGACGGACACCACACGACATGTCAGGAAGACAGAGGAGAGGAGAGAGCAGTGTGGGTGTCCAGGACCACGTTGCCTTCCCTGTCCTTGATGCGCGTCCTCCCGGAGCTGTACCGCGTCTCGGCCCTCCCGTCAGGGTGCAGGATCTTCACAGTTCCGTCGGGGTACTCCCTTCGCTTCTCTCCACCGCGGTGCACCTCCCTCTGGCCACTGGGGAACTCAAACACCTGGCTGCCGTCGGGATTGGTACGCACAACTGATCCATCCCTGGTGGTGCAGATCTCTGTCCCGTCACTCAGCACCGACTTCCGGGATCCGTTGGGGAAGGAGATCTCTGAGGAGCCGTCTGGGCAACGCGTCTCCCGCTGTCCATTGGGAAAGATGAGCTCCTCCTTGCCGCTGGAGTACATGGTGTGGCTGGTGTGGTCGCTGCCGTACACGTACACTGTCCGGTCTGCGTGGATCTCCTTCCTGTCGCCATTGTAGAAGCTAACGATCACTTCCCCACTTGGATGAATCTCCTTCCTGTTCCCATTGGCATAGATCACTTCCCGGATGCCATCCTCCCTCACCCTCTCAGTGTGTTCCAGCCCGGCCTCCTCTGTGCATCCCACCCTTGCCCATGCTGGTAATGAGGCCAGAGTGTGTCTTGCAGGACTGGCTGGAGCACTGGAAGGATCTTCTTCTGTAACTGGTGTGTTCTTGAGAGTAGGTGCTGATTCCCGCGAGGATTCAGCCTTGGTGTTGCTTCCTTGCATGGTCAAGACATCCTTGTCACTCTCCTTGGCTGCTGTGTTTGTGTTGTTGTTTGCCACATCCTCTTTAGTTTTGCTGGCTTTGCTGCTGGCATTGTCCTGTGGTTCTTTGACAATGACTGGCTGGGGTCTGGTCATCTTGTCTAATGCCTTGGCAACCCCATCAACAGTTGTGGATCTGGCACCTGGTTTTGATCTCCCTCGAGTGGGCTTTGAGGGTTGTGTGGCTGCTCTGGTCCTTCCCCCTCCCCTGGTTCGGTCAATTTTAAGCCGAAGGTCCTGATTTTCCTTCTCAAGGGCTTGTAGGGAATTATTTTTTTCCTTTAGCCTCTTGTTCTCATTTTCTAAAGTTTTGATCCTGTCAGTGAGTTTCTTGACAGCAAACTGATGCAGCGATTCTTTCCTCTCCCCCTCCTCCTGCAACTCCCGAATCTGCTCTCTGAGACGCACAGCCTCCATCACCTGCTCCTCAGGCTGAGTCGCTAGAGCAGGTCTGTGAAGAACCTGCTGCTTCTCTCTCCACAAAGCATTCCTCTCACAGTCCACATACTCCCGAAACTTTCTCTTCTCAGTTGCCATTTCCTCTTCCAGTCTGTGTTTCTCTTCCTCCAGCTTCTGCCTTTGCTCCCGTGCCTGTTGTTGGAGTCTCTTTAGCTGTGAGTTCTCCTTCTTGAACAGATTAGTTTCCTTCTCCAGCTCAGCAACTTTGGCGAGAAGCAAAGTCTTGTGTGCCTCCAGCTCCTTACTGGCTTCTGCATCTGGGCCAGGATGCGCAGCACTTGCCACACTTTTCTCGGTCTCCCGTGGCATGAGTGGTGGCTGCTGGTGGCCTTTCTTCTTGGCTTGCTTTGGAGCTGCCTTAGGTGCAGACTGCTCCCTTGCATCCCTCTCCTTACCAAAAATGGACCAGATATAACTGGAGGCAGACTGTGCAGGGCGAGGGGGAGGCGGGGAGTATGTTAACAAAACTGCCTCTCGGCCTTGTGCCATCTCCTGCTCTGCGCGAGCGACTTCACTTGATGAGGAGCTGTCACCCTCAATGTTACTCCCCTTGGATGGCTTAGTCTGTTGCTGCCAGTAAGGAACATCAGGTGGTCTTCTGACACTCATCTGTGTGAGAGCCTCCAGGTCTGAGGTGGTGATCAGGTCGCTGTCAAGGGAGGCAGCTTCCGTCAGTGTATCCTCTCCTTCACTGTCTGACAACTCATATTCCATAACTTGCACTCCCTGGCTGGCAAAGTGGACATGATGGGGTCCTGCCTGCAGTGCTGAGGGAGGCTTGGGCAGTGCTGGGGTGCTGGTGGAATGTGCTGTATCACACGAGTGCTGACTACTGCACCCCTCTAGAAATGTTTGAATGTCTGACTCGGTGACATCACTGATGCTGTGTCCCTCCAGTCTGACAATTGACTTCAGCTGTGCCAACACCTCCTTCACATCCACTGCCATTGGGTGCTGCTGTGAGGACGGGCCATTGGTTGCTTGCACCACTCTGTTTGTCAAGTCCCCAAGAAAGAACTGAGATTCGGCTCCAAGGTGTTTGGACTGCATGCTGAGAGAGCCAACCACTGGGGTCTCCTGGAAGGCCAAGGGGGGCGGGGTGCGCAGGGGGGTGGAGGAGGCAGACTGCTGCTGGCCTTGCTTCAGCAGGTGCCACACTGTGGAAGAGTTTGAGGAGAAACTGGAGTCTTCTGCTAACTCTTCCAGTTTCTCAAAGGCAGACAGTTCTTCTTCCTCCTTGCGCTGCTGTTTCTCCACGTCACGTGGACCTGGCAAGGCAGTGGTGAGGTCTTGACCTGAGGGCTGTGTGGGTGCCCGACCTGGTGAGGCTCTATGCTGCACTAGTCCACGGACTGGTGTATCCATACCATTCAATCTCTCACTCTCAGGAGGGCACACCTGCAGCACTTCTTGCAGCTTTAGGGTTCGTATAGGTAATCTGAACTGTCTCTTGGTAGGAGTAAGAACAGGGGTTGAGGTTGTGTGGGAAAGCTCTGCAGTATTCTGCACCACTGCATCAGGAAGCAAGTTTGAGTCAGTAGCTGGCTCTTTCTTTGACATTTTTTTCAACCTCATGGCCTTCATGCCAAATCTAGAAGTGCCCTGACCCTTCCTCAGGAACCTGTGACTGGGTCTTGGTGTTTCCACTGCAGCTCCTTCTTCAGGCTGTTGACTCATGGAACAGAAGAAGGACTTGCTAGGTGCAAAGTTCCTCAACACATGAGCTGAATGTGTCGTTCCTTTACTCAGACACTCCTTGTTTGGTGCTGGAGACTTGTACTTCTCAGACCTGTATGCCTTTTGCTTCTCTAAACCAAATAAGTCCTTCATGCTCTCATCCATGTACTCATTGGGATCCTGAGGAGAGAGTGAAGCTGAATCCTGATTTCTTTCTTGAGCACCTGTGGGTACAGGTATGTCATATTCTATCTCAGTCATGCTCCTCTCATCACCTTCCAGGTCATTGTGTTCAGGATCAGATGTGTCACAAACCACAGAATGTCCTGTTAACGTGAGAGGTGATGCTTGCCACTCATTGCTTTCCTGTGTATGAGTGAGATGGCTTGATGGTTTTGTTGCAGCAGCTATGGGATCCAGCTCACCTAAACTTTGGTTGTCAGGAAGCTGGTCCCCCCACTTGGTCTGCCTCGGCTGGACTTGCACCTCCTCTGAGAAGTTTTCAGGAGGCTGTACAGGTGGGTGGTGAGAGGTGAAAATGACAGGGGATACATCTTCTGCCCTAGGGAGTCCCACAGTGGTATGAGAATCCTCCACCCTGTGAGGCACTGAATGGGGAGGTGTGGAATGATCTGTTATCACAGATTCAGAAAGTTGTGCTGGAGTTTCCTCTTTCAAAGGGGTGAGGGAGGGTGCTTTGGGAGGCATGGAGTGGGCCAGCACCTGCATCAACTCTTCTCGTTGCCTCTCCTGCCACTCTCTCAGACTCTTAAGCCTCTGCAGGAGAGACTGGGAGGGTGATGGTTTCTCCAGGTCCTGTTCTGTTGCCTCCAGTGGCCCTGAGGCAGCCACAGCATCCCCTTGACTGGCCATTGCAAGATTTCACACACAAGTTTGCACAACTAAATTAAACACAAAAGTGAAAACAGTACATAAGAAAAATATATTTTAGAAAACCTTTGGCATAAAAAAATAATTTGTAATTTTCTTCAGTCACACAAAATGAAGCACTAGTTTATACGAAAAACACTATGAATTTCAGTCCACAGCTGCCTTTCATGCCACCCCCTGAGACTCCAGGAGGGGCAGCAGGCTGTGCAGACCTCACTCTTCACCTCAAAGTACAAACAAATCAGTCTGAATAGGAAGCGAGGCACAGATGCAACCACGCACACATACACACACACAAAGACGAGATGCAGAGATAAGGAAGAGTACAAAGCAGTCCTCCCAAGTGGTCCATCAGTAGAGGCTCGTCTTCTTCATAATACGGAAGAACTCCTCTTGGTTGATCTCGTTGTCCCCATCGCGATCCGCCTCCTCTATCATCTCCTGCAGCTCCTCGTCTGTCAGGTTCTCGCCGAGGGTCTCTGCCACACGCTTCAGGTTTGCAAAGGAAATCTTGCCAGTGTTGTCATCATCAAACAGCTTGAAGGCCTTCAGGATCTCCTCCTTGACGTCCTTCTCAGCCATCTTGATCGTCATGAGGTGCAGGAACTCCTCAAACCTGATCTTGCCACTCTCGTCCTTGTCAATTTCTGCCACCATCTTCTTGATCTCTTCCTTCTTTGGCTCGAACCCAAGGGCTCTCATAGCCACCTTGAGTTCCTTGGGGTCAATAGTGCCAGTGCCATTGGGATCAAAAAGGTCAAAAGCTTCCTTGATGTCAGTCTTTTGTTCGTCAGTCAACTCAAACTTGGTGCTGCCTGACCGCCTCTTGCCGCCCACACTGCTGATGGATGCACGCTTGTACTGTGTGGTCATCCTTAAGGCACCTGCTCTTTCTGCCTCTTCAGCGTCCCTCCGCCCCTCAGCAGGATCCAAGGCTCAGGCCACCAGTGCCAGGGTGCTCACGACGCGTCCCTGCAAGGTAATCAGTGTCTCAGGTTTTGAACACAAATATGAAATAAACACAAAAATTCATCTCTAGTGATAGCTTCTGTCACCTAATTCCCAAATAATGATTTTGGCGTCTGTAAATCATGATGTGATAAGTTGTGCAGGACACTAAATACTAATTTAATTGTCAATTCTACTTCAGAATGTGCCATTTCATGATATGAAATACACATTTAATGGGTAAAAAATTTATATGATGGACTGATTCAAGAGAATAGAGATAAGGGTAAAGTATTCATATGTGAGAATTGCCAAATCATTTTTCATAATCACTTTTGATGTCAAAATCCAAATTTCATTACAGTGGAACCTTGGTTCTCAAACTTAATTTGTTCCTGAATGCTGTTTGAAATCTGAAATGTTCTAAAACCGAAACTATTTTCCCCGCAGGAATCAATGTAAAATGGATTAATCCATTCCCGAACACCTATCCACCCTCTCTTGGCGGCTCATGACAGACACTCCCACTGCTAAGATGGCCGAGATTGAGGCTCTACAATGGGACCACATTTATCTTATTCCAAGATTAAATTACTGTCTTACAGTCTGTATCATTTCTTCAAATATATAAAAATGGAGGGAATATTGACAGAAACTATAAATTAGTAATAAACAACTGCTTTTGTTTTGTCTTTTAATATATGAAATCAAGCAACTTTATTTGAGAACCAAATTATGATACAGCAACAGAAGCAATTATGAGTTCAAAATTTTGTTTAAAAATCAGTTAGTTCAAAAAGGGAGGCATTTGGCAACTGAGGTTCCACTGTAGTTGTGCAGTAACAACAACCCAAACTCAAACCCAATCTGGGCTTGGTGATCTTGGTCAGGCTGGTAACGTGTCTGATGCATGTATTATTTAGCCCACACAGAAAGGCTGTTATGGGGGATCTTTTCAGCTCACATCTCTTCATATTCACCACTGCTGCCACCAACTGATCTTCTTCAACACTAATACTGAATGCTCCCGTCACATCTGATAGTTTCCTTACCTCCAGCAGATGACTCCAGCGATAATGTTACTAAGTTAGTTAGGTTAGGTTTGGTTAGTGATTAGATTTGGTTTAGTTAGTTTGGTACAGGAGGAGGAGGGGAAGGAGGAAACAGGATAACTAGGCATTTTCAAAGGCAATAAGCCTCAAATTCGTGTGAATCATGCTAAGAAAAAAAAAAAAAAAGTAAAACCACCAGCGTAAGGAAGGACTGGTGTAAAGTACAAATTAAATTATTATATACATGAAATTCTGAATCATTTGGTGATATAATAAAAAAAATAAATAAATAAACAAGGAAATTTTCGCCAAGTCGCATCCCTTCTCGGTAACCAAGCAACGACATCACAACATCTCCCAACATATGGCATCCTGCACCACCACTCACTCCTCCCTGCCATGCCCGTGACCTCCCCTGCCACGTGGAAGGTCTAGAGAATTTATAGGAATACTAGAAGAAAACATATTAGACTGACAAATTTGATACACCCACTGGCGGGAACAGACCTCTGATATTACAAGGATTATAACGTCCTACTGACAAAATTCTCCTTGTGTTGCACTGTGAGGTGATAGCAGAATGATCGTGAGTGTGTCAGATGGCTATATGCTAATGGGCCTGGTATGTAAAAGGTGTGGGTGGCACGAGAGGGAAAATGTTACCTGTAGGAGAGGTAAGGGCGGGAGGGAAGACTAGACGCTGCGGGCGGGACCAAAACAAATGTTCGTATGCTTGGCTATTGATTTCTGCTTCTTTACAGCAGTTTTATGATCCCCCTCCTTAGGCCTTTATATCTATATTTAATGTAACAAAAACAATATGAATAATGAAAGAAATAAAATTATATAGATAGTACCCAATACATGGCTCTAGTATTTACTATTTTACGATTATGGTATTCTTTCCAATTATTCCTTCACTACTACAATCAGCCTGTTTCTTATATTTCAGTATCAGCTTCCAGTATGTTTTTGATGTAAATATGTGGTCTAAAACTAGTAAAAAAGATAAAAGTAAATGTGACCTATGCCACTAGTTAGCCTTCCGGACGCTTGTTTGGGTTCCCCACTGCTCAACGTGTTCTGCTGTTGAGTGTTTCCTTAAGTGGACAGTTTATGGTAAGGAAAAGGTTTACTGCCTGGATCTGCCAGTATCTCCTATCTGTAATCCACAGCTACCAATTTCAGCATCTGGAACACGAAATTCATGTCATGCCAGGCAGAATGTATTGCTCCTTCCGTGATCTTCCTCCAGAATTTACTTGTTTCCCTGAGCTAGTGTGGTGCTACGTGTGTCAGCAGCCAACCACACAGGAGCCGGATGTTTAGGTGGTTTCTGAGATAACTATCATGTCAGAACACCCATGCCTTCCTCACTCTCTTGGTATTGTTTTAGGAGAGGACCATAACGTTCAACACATTTAAGGATATTGTTTTTGATTACCTTTATGGATACTGAGAAACTTACTTCATTGAAGTTTTCATCGCAAATTAATAGTTTCCGTGCTATAGGAAATTTTTTGTTGAGTGGTGGACGTAGGTTAGGTTAGGTTGGGTTTGAAATGACCATTTTCGTGTTTCCGCTCATAAACCCCGCATCCCAACGAGTCCCCAAGATTGTAGGGGGGATGAAGGGAGAAGAGGCAAAATGAAGCATTTCCTACACGTTTTATGCACAAAATCGTGTATAACATAATAAACAATAATGAATATCATAGTATTCTACTTGAAATGTAGTTTGATCCTATTGTAAAAACTTACCTTCTTCTTCTTCCTTCATAAACTCTCTCATATTATACTTACCAGTCCATATCTGATATCTGCTCCTAAGTATTGTTTCAAGAGAATTGTTGTGACAGAAAAGTCTGTATTTGTTCCTGTCATTATATTTTATCCCAGCATTCTCTAATCCACTCATTCTCTCCCATCCCTTTGCAAATATTTCAGGACTCACTTTTTAAGAAAGTGTCCTCTCATACCCATAGTCTTTATTTCACACCTACAGGGTCCCCCTTGGATAATATCAAAACATTAGCATTTTCCTCTGACAGCTAGGTTAAATCAGGTTTGATTAGGTTTAGATTAACTCAATTTTTTTAAGTACACTTCTGATCCCATCATCGTGTAGATCATGATTTGAAAAAGCATATTTTTGCCCAGGAATGAATAGTTACTCCCTAAAATAGGTGGCTAATGTTATTTCCATGATTTCTTCCTCTTTTATCAATATCAGTTATCTCATAACTAGTATTTAGTTACCAGTTTAGAAGTTACCTGAACATATATTGTGTAACTTTTCCCTTCCACAGGCATCCTAACCATGCTGTGCCGGGTGCTGCCAAGAACCCTTGACCTCTGGGGCATCAGGTCACCAGCCATTCTGACCCTCAGCACAATCACAAGAGGGGCCACACATTCCCTCCTGTGGTTTGCGGGATGCCCTAAGCCCCAGTCTGGTCTGCGCTGCCTCTCCTCCGGACACACCTTGGGCTGCAGGGACCCAGGGGACTATGCCAGTGATCCTCAGGTGAAGGAGTGGTTGAAGGAACTGCATAAGGACTTCTCCCACCAGCCACAGAAGGAGGAGGACCTGAGCAGCGGCAAGACAAAGGAAGGAAAAGAGAGGACTAAAGAGGAAGATCTGGCAAGTGACACAGTAGAAAAAGAAAAGAGACAGGAAGAAAGGAGGGAGGGAGGAATCAGTCCACAGAAGGGTGTGTTGTGGTGTTGTGTGTTGTACTGTAACATTTTGAGAAGATTGAATTGCAATTTTTTTTGTTTCAGTAGTTATGTACATTTAGGTCTGGATAGTATTGATGACAATTCATGCTTTTCTTTTACTCATTCATCTTTAGTGTGTCATCCGTTGTAAGTGAGCATCCCTTCACACGTGACCTGACCTGACCTGGTGTGCTCATGTGTTGCAGTGTGGAGTCATCTGGTGGCAGAGAAGTACCAGAAGCTGGAAACCCACACCCAGATCATCTATGACTATGATGAGGAGCAGCAGCGCAGAGAGGCAGGGCTGGAGGAGGAGGTGCAGGGGAAGCAGGAGAAGGTTAAACTAAAACGTGAGGTTATGTTTGTGTTTACCCTAGAGTAAGGGGTTGGTGCCATGTATGAGTCTCCTCTGGTTGTTTCTGTCCTTGCATCTTCCTCTGTGACTCCCATCCCTTGCAGTTCTATTGGAATTCCATCCCTTCATGTCACTCTCTGTCAACCACCTCAGCTGGTTTTCTTCAGGCTCTTTTAATCTGTCCCTGGTCTTCTCATCTTACTGTGTGACCAGACCATCACCTCTTTATCTTCTTATCACTTCCTCAATTCATTCCACTCTTGCTCCCCTTCTTACTTCTTTTGATGGGTGTTCTGTGAGTGATACATCCTTTATCCACCTCAACATTCTCATTTCTGTTCTTTCCAATTTCCCCATATTGTTATGTCTTTATTCCATATATGACTGTCATATCACTAGAAGATTACTTTTACTGTTTTACTGTACTACTAGTACTGTTTATATATATATATATATATATATATATATATATATATATATATATATATATATATATATATATATATATATATATATATATATATATATATATATATATATATATATATATATATATATATATATATATATATATATATATCATTTATTTTTTATTTTGCATTTGTAAATCAAGTTGAAAACAAAATGATCACCATTCCTCAGATATCACATAACATGCCACACATTGTTGCAGGTGGAGAAACAGGAGTGTTTGATGTGGAAGAGTTGGTGGACCTTTTGCGAGAGGACAATGCACAGGATATGGTGGTGATACAGGTGAGGATGGGGATGAGTAGGGCAGTGGAATAGAAGAATGTGATGGTGGTAATAATGTGAGACTTGTGCTGAAGTTTATCACACTCTTCTACTCTGTGACTGGTGAGAAGAGGAGCAGGGGTGTGTCTTGTGGTGGGAGAATGTCCAAGGGCTGGATCTTGCTTCTTGGAGTGATGTGTGGAGACTTAGAAAGCAGATTTAGTGAACCAGTAAGTAGGAAGTTGAGTGGCTAAGATGAAGTAATGAGTGGCCATATAGCAGATAGAAAAGAAAAGATATTTCAGAAATATTTACTTTGAAATCAAAATGAAACTGTTAATATAAAAAAAAAACAAAAAAAATATAAAAGATCTAATCTTTTTAATTTTCTCTGACATAAGCTATTTTATAAACAGAATTGTAGTGGATAGCATTGTGCATTGAAGGTTTTTATTCTAGTTTCATTTTGAAAATCATTATTTTCTTATAATTTTCTTTTATATTAAAAAAAATATATGATTTTGTACTTCACCTTCAGTAACCAGTAATCTGTTGTTATGTTTCAGCATCTCTTTCAAAGGCAACTATGTACCAATATTTTTCATTGTTGCTTCCTAAGAGGAGTGGTGTGTCATTCACAGATACCAGAAGAAATGAAGTATGCAAGCTACATGGTGATTGTGTCCAGTGCATCCCAGAGGCACAGGACTGCACTGTCAGAGCTGGTGAAGGCAGCATACAAGCTGAAGAAGGGCAAGAAGGACCACTCAGTACTGATGGAGGGCAAGGGAACAGACTGGGTGGCGATGGACATGGGTGAGTCATGTGTGGGTGTACGTATCCATATCATCATTATTGTCTTCATGTGTCTGGGCCTGAGTTTTTTTTGTATGCCCAGCGTGTAGCCTGATGATTGTGAATTTAATCCTGGCTCATGAGAAGATACATACATACATAATACATATACCAAGGCTGTATAGTGAAAGATACATTGATATTTTCTTTAACACAAATGTGAAGTTATCTTTGTCTCATTGTATACATAAAATATTAGTGCTTTTTAATTACTGTTATATATTGCAAACCGTACTTTTCTCAGTTACATACCATAGAAACATTAATTTTTCTTCATAGGAAGTCAAATATCTCAAAACTTTTTTTTTCTGTTTCTCTCCAATGATGGAAGCATTGTAGCTTCATCACACTAGAATGATATCTTCTCCACTAGTTGGTTGATGCTAATGTATCCACAGCATACACCCATGCTATCTAGGCTCACTGTTATCCCATTCACCCTTGCTTGTCTCCCAACCATCCTCTTATAGGAAAGTTGGCTGCAGTCACGAAGAACCCTATCATAGCCACCCAGGTAAGGACATACAGTGTGTGGGTCTTGATTGGTGGCCCTGGAAACCATAACACCTCCCTCTCTTCCAGGTAAGGACATGCAGTGTGTGTGTTATGATTGGTAGTGCTGGAAACCTTAACACCTCCCTCTAATCTTCCTGTGCACAGGGAACATCATCCTGCACATCATGAGGCCAGAGACGAGAGAGGCCTATGACCTGGAGACTCTGTGGACCGTTGGCGCAGAGTTTGACGAGAGGTCCCAGGTGTCGGAGGAAGACCTGGTGGGGGTGCACAGGCCACGTGACCCCCTTGCCCCTCCATCCTCATCAGGCACCTCTGCTGAGGCTGTGACGTGAGGTTCTTGAGGTATTTAACTTTAATTCTGCATTGTTGATTCATTTATCTCTGTATGTACAGTTGGCTCCAAAAATTTTGTTATATGTCACAGCAAGGTGAGGGCAACATCTGGCATAACCACACATCCCTATTACCCAGGCTTTGGAGATATTTCCTGCTGTTGTGTAGTTGTGCCAGATGTCGCCCTCACCTTGCCATGACATGTACTGAAATTCTTGGAGCCAGCTGTACACACACTCAAAAAACTATTGTTACAGTGGGGTGTGATGAGATCCACACTGAAAAGCCTAGTACCACCTGTGTTTTATGAAGTGTCACTGGCAGCTCAGATCCTATTGCTTCATGTATGAGGACTGTTCATTTGATTCATGCAGGTGCAGCTGAACCAAGCACACAGGGATACCAACATGAGCAGCCTGTTACCAACAGATCCATCCTTGGTGTCAGTTGGTTTTGTGGTGAATGTGTAATGAATCTTTTTTGAGTGTGAGTACATTTATCTACACTAGCAGTGTTGGGATACAAAAGGAGGGTTTCCTGTGTGATGTAAGGAATCTATTGAAGTTACTTTTAAAAGAATTTCCATATATTTGTAGCAAAAAAAAAAAAAAAAAAAAAAAAAAAAAAACCAGGATCCAGTTTTTGCTGTGTAGAAATTACAATTATTTTGTGATGTTAGTCAGGTGGCACTGAAGCAAGACTTGGTTTTCAGTCTTTGAGAAAAAAATGGAGAACATGTCTGTACCATGTTTATAACCTACATTTTAACATGCTCAGATTCTTTGTTATGGTTTTTAATGTGATTCAGTGAGCATCTTTCATTACATATTCCTATTTGTGATTATGTAAATACAGACTTGTAAATAGCAACAAATAAACCTGTAAAGTTTTAATACATTTTTTCTGAGGACCTCAGTATTATGGCATGTGCTTGACCTTTTCCCTCAAAGCTTTTCAGACATTTTACAAATCTCATCACAGCATTAGTTTTGATGTTAACATTTTCCTGCGTGATTAATACAGGTTATCATGTCTTATGGTGGGTACCTAAACACTAGCCATGAATCAGTAAGTACATCTGTAGAGTATATCTGCCTTACTTGGAAAGGGCAGCTCTCTGACAATTGAATTACAGCAACAGAATGGACAAATCATTAGACATAATTTGTATGACATCAGAGGTTTCTAGATTGTCAGATGACGTGGCTTCCAATTCAAATTTCAGCATTCTCTGTGATGATTGTATGGCTGAAATAATTACAGAGTAATTTGAAATGTGACAAATTCCCTGCATAACATTTTGTATAAGCTGTTAACAGACCACAGAGTCCAGCAAACAATGGAAAATCTTCATTACATTTACAGATCTGTACATTGAAACAATTAAATTTTCAGTCACTCATGTGGACCAGCATATAAAAGATCAAACCTTTGTAGAACATAAGACAGAATTTGCTCTTTGGGTCTAAGGATAAAAACTAAATGTCTTCCCTCAGCCGGTCTTTGTATACTTCACCACACTACACACACACACACATACTTGTGGTGGGCCTCACATGGCGTACTTCTTGTAAGTAGCAAAGTCAAGGGGCTGCCGGCTGTACAGGTCTGGTGAAGGGTAGCTGGTGGGAGTGTGTAGCCGGGGCTGGGGCTGGGAAGGGTGCATGAAGGGCCGGAATCCTGGAGTGCCTGAGTGTCCCTGGCTGGGTGCTGGTGCAGGCAGCTGGCTTATGTGTCCTGGCATGCTCCTGCGCCACAAAAATCTCATAAATGACCACATTTATAAATGCACTATTGAAGTCAACCATGAGACGTGCATAGAGGTTCACACTTTATAAAATGAATGATGCACATCTCACTGTTGACTTCAATAGTGCATGCATTCAGAATGGTCTACTAACAAAATTTACAAATGCATATACGTCTAAATTAACGTAAAAAAGTGTTGGTAATGGATGAACCTTTGCACATTGAGGATGATCTTTATTTACTGACTCTCTAATTCTTCTTTATCACTTTGAAAGAAACAGTTTAAAAATTCACAGTGAATCAGTCAGTCACATTAAGAAAACTGATCAAACTATATGGTTAGTTGCAAGCTTTTTGTGCGCACATGTCTTTAATACAGTATATCTAATATGGGATTTGTAAAGCTTTCCATTGTGAGAAATATTAACCCATCACTTTGAGAAAATGATTGGTCATGTATCTATTGTGGGGTTTAGCTGGTTGCATTAGATTAAGTGTTTGGTCACCTTGCTGGAGAATTCTTCCTTGAGATTACAGGGCTGATGTTCTTGTAGTAGCCAATACCTGCAATGCACACACCTGCTGAGCCTCGTAACAACAGATAGCCTCATGTGTCACGCAGTGTGAAAAATCAACAAACAGGTCACTAAAGGAAGAGCACTCTATGAAAGTTATTTCCATTACTGTAATTCATAGAGGTTCATCCTGTATACATGTCATGCATTCACAATTAGTTTATTTGCCTTGTAACTCGCAGGCAATGCACTTAAACCACACTCAATGTATGTAGCCCTATGAGGCATCACCTGGGATGGGGTGTGGGGGACCCTCAGGCGGCCTGGGCTGGAGGTACTGACAAGCCACAGGGGAGAACGCCCTCCCTCTGTTATTGCTGCCTTGCTTTGGGCCGAAGGGTGGTGTGGGGGAGATGCTGGGGACACCTCGAACCCCTGGTGGTGGTGGGCCGTGGTTCTTCTTGACCATTGTGAGGCGGCCAGGGCTGATCATGGTGCCACTGGGAGACACTTGCTGGAAGGAAAGGACATGTCATGCCTCACTGACACCACGCTTCCTCAGGCTCTCAATTAAGACTGTATCACATGTCACATCCTCCTTCACTAGTGTTCTTCAAACTTATCATCACAACCCAATTTGGTTTTATACACTACCTTCATGACCCTGTATGCCTGTTGTGTTGCACCTTTCTCCCTCTAATATGAAAGCTAGCTCACACACACACACACACACACACACACACACACACACACACACACACTCTTACATTTCAGTTTTTATTTAGTGTTCCCTGCATATCTGCAGTTTTGCACATTCACAAATTTTTACCAGATGTCACCATCGGCTCAGTTTTTCAGCCCAAAGAGCCTGGATTATTCTTTCAATTATTGTAGATGACAGTAATGAACACGTGGTGAAAAGGTGTGTTGCTAAAGACAAAAATTCACTATATCCAGAGAGAGAGAGAGAGAGAGAGAGTTCTGGTTGTGTATGTCAACCAAGTGACCTTCATAATGGCTGATGACATAACACACACACACACACACACACACACACACACACACACACACACACTCTCTCTCTCTGTTAGGCAGCAACCTTAAAGGGAGCCATTATACCCAAAATTTGGTAAACAGAGGTTTGTTATATTGAATATTTACTGTACATATTACTTGGGTCCCCCTTTCATTTTACAGTTTACTGTATTTTTAATAATCAAAATATTATGTACTATTCATATAATTTTTTTTTAATTTTGTTAAAGTGAATTTAGAATGTGTTTAATAAATGTGAGATGTATATTTTAAGGTTTAAATTATAAATATTGGTATTGGTGAGCCTTGTAGGGATGGTTTCCCATATTTACATATTTTCACTATTTTGTGGGAGGCTTTGGAATGTAACCCCTGTGAACAGCAGGGGAACACTGTACACATGTCTGTGATGTTGTGACTCAATGAACAAAAGCGTGTGACCCAGTACAGTATTCTGACCTGTACTTTGAAAAGCCTTGTCTTATAGTATTATTTACTCAGAGGGATGTCTTCTTTGAAGGTGGTTAGAGGGAGACCAATGGGAAGACCAAAGAGGACCTGGAGACTGTGTGGAGGGGACATTTAAAGGATGAACATGAGGAGAGAGATGGTGAGGGTCACATGTGACAGTACCTTTGGTGATGGGGTCTTCCCAGCTTGGGCACCACCCTCCATGGAGGCTATAACACTGCGCAGCTGCTGCACCTCACTGGAAGGAAGAGATGCACTGTGTGCTCAGGAATCAAAAGAGTGAATGAGCTTGATTCAAACCTAAAATTATTTATCATTCAAAAATCCTCTCAAGAATTAAGAATACAAACTAGAAAACCTACAAGAGTAAGAAAAGATTCATCTATTTGTATAGTCCTAAAATAGAAATTGTATATTACTCAAAAGTTTAGTAAAGAACTATCGAGTACAAACCAAAGAAGCTACAACCTGAGTAAGAAAAAAGCTTATTTTGCAACACAACATCCAAACCATCCCCAAAAAACGTAGGCTATGTGCACCACCATCCACCACCTTGCACATCAGAGCCCATCAACTTCAGTATCATGGCATCAGTTTAATTTTATTCTTAATATCAGTGAACCATTTTATCAAGCTAATTAATTTTTGGGGGTAAGAAGGGATGAAAAATATCTCTAGCAACTCATCCATGACAGTTGTATCATTATTTACTTTATTCTAACCAAGAACTGATGACCACATAGCTTTAAAAATTGCCAGCATTAGTCTATCTATCTACGACTACATACCAGGCTGGCAACCTCACATGGGCAGCCCAGACAAAGCACCATGCGTTCATACACACATCATTCACATTCTTAGCTCCATTGGCCCATGGTGCAAAGGTCCCTTCATAATGAGACAGTTCCCAGTATTAGTGAATGGGTTATAAGTCCCATGGATGACCACATAACACTACAAGAGAGGAGAGGAGCCGGTCTACTGTGACCAATGCATCACGACACACCGTTCAAGTTCCTGGATGCGGTTTTTGGCAGCTGAATATTTCTCAGCTTCCTGGCTCTTGTTCATGGCCATCTGCTTCTCCAGCTCCCAGTACTTCTGCACCTATGTGGGGAATTGTGCAGTGAGTGAAGAAATGAATAAGCAAAATTCTCAGGGTCAGTAATCAGGATAGAACAAGAAATAATGGGTTCAAGCTTGAAAAAATTACTTAAAAAGATAGGAAGGAACTGGTTCTCAAACAGAGTGGTACACAAATGAAATGGACTCAGTAATCAGGTTGTTAGTGCTGAGTTATTAGGGAGCTTTAAAAGATCAGACAAATTTATGGATGGGGATGAGAGGTGGAAAGAAGCATAAATGTTTCATATACGAACTGCCATGTGGAGGCCTGATGGCTCCCTACAGCTTCCCTTATTTTCTTATATTCTTATGAATGTGTTAAAACAAGTAAATGAAAGGAGACTTGTAATACTTTTCAATCTCTATATTTAATTTTTCATAATGGATGGATGGAAAGAGGAGTACTAAAATGGAGTGGATAATGAAGAAGAAGAAGAAGAAGAAGAAGAAAGAATGAATGAATGAAAAAAGAAAAAGAAAAAAAATCACAATCTTTCAGTGTGTCATGCTTTTTACCTCTTCCTAATGCCTCTCTCTCTCTCTCTCTCTCTCTCTCTCTTTCTTTCCCCTGTCTTTTTCTTCTGATACTTCTGCTTCATTGTCTCTATCTCACTGTTGTATTTTTCATGGTTTTGCTTCTCCTAATGCTCCTTTCTACTCCTGCTTCTCTCTTTATTCCTTAGTGATTTCTCTTTTTCTCTCCTTCTCTCTTGTCTCACTCCTTTATCAACATCTATTTAATTCTTTCCCTCTTTCTATCTCTACTTCCCTCTTTGATCCATTGTATCTCACTCTCTTTCTCTCTTTCCCTCTCACTTACAATCTTCCTATGAAAAGACACAAGGTGAATACAGTGGTCCCTTTGAAAGTTAAGGCAGTGTTAACCTCTATTCCATTCTATCCCTCTTTCCCCTAATCCACTGTATCTCTCCCTCTGGCTTACAATCTTCCTATGAAAAGACACAAGGCGAATGCGGTGGTCCCTCTGGAAGTCGAGGAGGCGAGTGATGAGAGTGTAGTGTTTCTTGATCATTGTTGCTGGCTCCTGGAAGAACATCTCAGCATCTGGTTTCATCTGTGTGAGTGAAGGGAGGCAGTGTGGTTGAGTGTGGCTGATACACTGAATGGATAAAGGACTGATTGCTTTCTGGAATATCTGTTCTTATGATTGTGGGTTAGTGTGATGAACTTACTGACTGACTGATCCTCAAGAATTGCACATCTTTATCACTGAAGGTGACTTGACTTACTGACTGAACTGACTTGCTAATGGACTGGCAGACTGACTGACTGACCTGATAACCAACCCTCAGGAAATGCATATCTTTCTTTATCACTTTGACTGACTGACTGATTGACTGACTGACTTACTAGATGAATGACTGAGTGAATGAGTGACTGCTGAGATAAAAGACTGATTGTCAAAAAATATACTACATCTGTCTTTATCAGCATGAGGTGGGTGTGATTGACTGAGTGTTTGACTATATGAAATAATATGCCAAACACACTGAGGCACCAGAAAGATGAAGGTCTATATTTTGAAGTGCTGGTCTTTCACAATGACTAGCTTCAAAGGCTAAGGTTGATTTGTCAAGTTCTCAAACATGAATTTTTTTTTCCAGTGATGACGCAGGATTCCCATCAAATTATCACTTGAATCATTAAAACACTCTTGAAAGCCAGAAAACTTCCAGTACTGGATGCTTAGGTCTTTCACTGCTATTTGACTCACCTTTCCTTAATTACTAGCCACTATAACACATCTTTCCTTGTTGTACAGCCACCTCCAAACATTGTACTGGCTACACATTGCAAAATTTATTATTTTCTATCCCCTTTCTTGTAGATGCTTATAAAGATTCCATGCATTGCTGTTAGTGCTGTGAATTGTTGTGTACCGCTGTGAAAGGTTGAAGTAGATAAGGCAACAACAAATGTCAAAGAATGTGGGTCTTGGTACAGTCTGCTAAAAAGTCACTGAACCTTCCATATTCACTGTTTTGTTTTTTTGTCCCAGCAGATCAGGAAGATTTTCAACCTACTGGGAAAGTTTGTGGGAGGCCTACAGACTTTTAATTCAGACTATACCAGATGAACTTTGCTTGAGCATTACCTTTGAGGAGAGTTGCATCATCTGGCACGTGGAGGAGCACACAGCACACTTCTCTCGGGATTCCACTGTTTAGAGCAATGCATGAATCAAGGTCCTCATGTCAAAACATATAGAAAGTGCAATCAAGCTATGACCAAGGATATTTTCACAGTGTGCGTGTGAGAAATATGAGGCTCCCAGAGAAATGGTTTCCAGCCAAGTGCTCTGATGTACAATACTGAAGATGTTACTGCAGCTTTGTGACAATTCAGAATTTTTGGAGAGAAGTAACAGAAAAGCCACAGTGTATATAAGTAGTAGATGCAGTGAGTGTAAGAGAACAGCCTATAGTGGGATGGTTGGACAATGCAGGAGTATGTGGGAGGAGAGTCAGACTGGAGTATGAAGGTATTGAAGGAATAGGCTACTAAAAAGTGGACAGCATATAACTAATGAGATTTTTTACATAAGTCAATTAAACAATAGGACAATATAAATTTTACCTTTTTGAAAGTAGTAAGATTCATGAAAGATATACCACTGTGAAAATACAATAAATAGTAAAGATAAAGGTGACATGAGAAATAAAAGAAAGGTGTAGAGAAAAGAACTAAGAAAAGTGTATTGAAAGGTGAGAAAAAACTTAGAGAAGAAAGGCATATTAAAAAAAAAAGTTAAGTGAAAAGAACATCATCTATTTTATGCTCACTAAACTGATATAAAACAATAACTGATGCAGAGAAAAGTGACACATCGTTTAAGCCAAGTAAAAGTCACTCCTAGCACCTTAACCAGCCAACCATAACCTAACCTACACTAACCTAACCAAATGTAACCTAACCTACACTAGCCTAACCAAATGTAACCTACCATACCCTAACCTAACAACCTAACCTAACCTACCCTACTCTACCCTAACCTAATCTAACATACCCCTGGCCAGACACAGGTCACAGAAAATATGGCCGCAGCTGCTGAGAGTGAAAGTTCTCTCCCTGTCATCTCCCGGTTGGCGGCAGCAGAGGTTACAGTTGATCCAGTCCATCCCTGCAGCGCTCCCTTCCTTGCGGTAAAAGAAAACCAGATCTGGGAAAAGTGATGCTGATGAAAATAATGCTGAGTGGTGTTAGTGTTTCAGTGAGGTGTTAAGTATTAAATATTTTGAGAGAGAGAGAGAGAGAGAGAGAGAGAGAGAGAGAGAGAGAGAGAGAGAGAGAGAGAGAGAGAGAGTGATTATATAGTGCGTGTATAGTGAGGAACAATCGCATAATACAGTAAAAAAATAAAAGATAAATAAAAATGTAAAAAAAAAAAAAAAAGAGATGGCAGAGGGGACTTAAACAAATGCCGATTCGTAAAAAAAAAAAAAAGCTGACCGATTAATAGGTAGGTATAAAGAGATATACATAATTAAATTTGATAGACTGAGATAGGTAGACATACACTGACTGGGTTGTATATGTAAGTAGAGTGGCATTACTCATATAATAACAAATTCACTTATAACACCTGCGCTGACAGTGATAGATAAATAGAGATTGACCACATAACAACATCACGCAAACACATCAATAGGAACACCCTTACCTAGTTTTCTCAGCAGCAGGTGCAAGGGAACGTTATGCTGAGTCATTGGCAGCACATATGGACTGATTGCACATCCGTCACAGCTTCCATCAGCGGTGCGATGACTGGACGTGCTCGCAACATTCACTTTTCGCGCCTCAGAGTTTTTCACATGGCAGTGTTGACGTCATGGCTGCCAACCCCTACTGACTGATCCCTGCGTCTGTGTTGTGTTTGTATTTCCTATTAAGTGCCATGACGTAGTATAAAATATATTTATAATTGTAGCAATATTTTTGTGGTGATATTAGAAAGGTATAATCTTGTTGTATTTAGAGATATGTTAGTAAGATTTTTTAGTATAGTTGGTACTTTCGTCCGTCATGCCTAGAGACTGCTGGATAAACAGTTTTCTCTTCATGATTAGGCAGGATTTCATTCTATATAGATTGAGTTTAATGACTCATGAGTTGCCTTGCTGATTCAGAAAGTACAATTATAAGTATATGATAGTAGATATGAAAATACAAGTATATGACAAAAAATACAATGAAAATACATTTTATTAAAAAATATCCATCATACATGACTATTATAACATAATATGAATATCTTTTCAACAACATCACAGCATTTGTCTTCGTTAGAAAACCCTGTAAGAGTAATATTCGATTTTTACAAGAAAGTTTCGTAGACTGAAGAAGAACAGACAAAGAACATTCATGCCGAGCTTGCAGGCCAGCAGTCCA
Organism: Scylla paramamosain; assembly: GCF_035594125.1. Lineage (NCBI taxonomy): Eukaryota > Metazoa > Arthropoda > Malacostraca > Decapoda > Portunidae > Scylla > Scylla paramamosain. The sequence continues at coordinate 11,521,216 of NC_087189.1, read as the reverse complement.
TTGTAGAGAACACGCAAGGGAAATGTACAAAGAAGATACACCTCGTAAACTGACCACAATGTTTACATAACGTGTTTAATGGTAGTACACAAGACGCACGCCTTGAGTTAGTGTGTTATCTTGTGTTGACCTGACAGTGTGAGGGGAGGGCGTGTTGCAGCTAGCGGTACCCGTGATAGCCGTGATGGGGCCGCGTGTCCACGAAATAGGAAGGATCACCAATCTTGGGAGCCTTGATAGACAGGTTGGTGTCCCCGACTTTCTTCACCTTGGTCACGTCCGCCAGCAGGAAGATATCCAGCATGGGGAAGGCATTGCCGTAGCCTGAGTGGTCATCCTCCCCATAGCCTTGGTGGTGGTGGTCTGGGTAGCCCTGGTGTGGGTATACGGGCGCCGGGTAGGCTGGGATAGGCGGAGGGAAGGGATGAAGCACGGGCTGGTGCAACTCAACGTACTGGTAACGTTGCTTCTTCTTCTTCTTCTTGGAGACGCGTTCCTCGGCGGTGGCCTGGCCGTCCACCTGGGACTCCAGGTACTGCTTGGTGATCCTGCGAAGGACTGGCGGGGGCACCTTCTCCAAGACAGAGGGGGGCAGGATGACGGGGACCTGCTCCTGGGGGGCGGCGTGCAAGGGTTCGTCCTCCTCCTCCGCGGAGATAAACTCCACGGGGCCGGTGTCTGCCCTGGCGGCTGCCTGGGGCTGGGAGTCTGGCGGTACGAAGTTGGGCACATCATCAGCTTGCCTACGCAGAGCGTCCTGCACTGCCTGGGACAGGTGGCTGAGGGCGGGCGGGAGAAAGTTATCTTGTTTGGGCTTGGTTGGGCTCTGTACAGTGTTGGTGGACTGTTTAGTGCCCTCCCGGAAGTGGATGGGTGTGGGCAGCGCCAGACCCGCTTGGTTCACCACGGCCTGACTCTGCTGCGCCTGCTGTTGCTGGGGCTGCTGCTGCTGCTGCTGACCTCCGACAATCCGAGAGAAGAGGCCGCTGAGAGTGGCCCCGAGGCCCTGTGGGGCAGGCTGCGGTGCGGGGCTTGCCTGCGTGACGGGCTGGGTCACTGACGGGGAGGCGAGGTACTGTACGAGGGGCTCCGGCAGGTCCTGCTGGCGCAGGGCGTCCATCAGCGAGGGCGGGGTAGTGGTTTTTGGGGCCAGAACGTTGTGGTGTCTGTTCGGGTACAGCTGGAAAAGCTGGCTGGGCGTGTCGGGTCGGGGCACCTGGGGGCCCTCCTCCGCCTCTGCTGCCGCTATGATGTCTTGGATGGTGAAGAGGCCGCCTCGCTGGGGCGCCGCGTGCACGGTGCCCGCCGAGGCAGTCTTCACTACCGGCCCGCCCACTTGCACGCTCCCGGATCCCAGCGTGACCCTCTGGGCATCGTGGCCCGCGGTCACGCCACTGGCAGTGTGTCCGGTATTCTGCAAGAGGCCGTGGCTGGCGAAGGGCGTAGCGGGAGCTGCAGGGGACGCGGCGGGAGTTTCTCCGAAGAGCAGGCCCTTGGCCTCCGTGGGGTTGAGGGACGCCAGCGAGGAAATGATGTCTTGGATGGTGACCACGTGCATGGCACCCGTCTCATCCCGCATCACTATCACCTCGCCCTCCTCCTCGGGCACCGCCGCCGCCGCCTGCACGGGGCCTGTGTGGCGCGCCGGCCGCTGCACTCCCTGACTGCTCCTCCGAACGGCGTTTTGCGTGGAGCCTGACGGCGAGGGAACGATAAAGTCAGGAATGGAAGTGCTGGGGCGTGCGAGTGTTTGGATGGGGGTGCCACGGAGCACGGCCCGTGTTGGGGTGCGGGCGGGAGAGAGGGTAGGGATGTCACGGACCACGCTCTGGGAGGGGAGACGCGTGGAGACGGCGCGAACCACACCCTGCGATGAGGTGTGGGTGGAGGCGTGGTTGGGGATGGCACGGACAATGGAGCTGGTGGAGACACGAGTGGACGTGTGAGTGCGCGGGGGAGCGTGGGCTGGGTGGCGGGTGCGGCTGCGGGTGCGGCTGTTGGTGCCTCGGACAGGGGATTGGTCAGGGGAGTGGGTGGGATTGAGGGTAGGCTGGCGGCTGCGGCTGCTGCTACTGAGACCAACGGGGCTGCTGTCAGGGCTGGGGGGGCTGCGGTTGGAATTAGTTGGGGTTTGGTTGGAGCTTTGACTAGAGCTCGTGGGGCTGCGGCCAGAGCTGCTGCTGGGACTACGATGAGACGTGGTGGGTCTGAGGCTAGAGCTAGTGGGACTACGAAGAGAGCTGGTGGGGCTACGATTAGAGCTGACTGGGCTTGAATTTAAAGTGGTGGGGCTATGATTAGAGCTGGTGGGGCTTGAGTTTGAAGTGGTGGGGCTACGATTAGAGCTGGTGGGGCTTGAGTTTGAAGTAGTGGGGCTATGATTAGAGCTGGTGGGGCCTAAGTTTGAAGTGGTGGGGCTATGATTAGAGCTGGTGGGGCTTGAGTTTGAAGTAGTGGGGCTATGATTAGAGCTGGTGGGGCTTAAGTTTGAAGTGGTGGGGGTATGATTAGAGCTGGTGGTGTCGTGGTTAGAGATGGCAGGACTATGGGTGGGGTTAGTGGGGCTGAGGTTAGGACTGCGGCTGGGGCTTGTATCAGGACTGGTGGCGCTGAGGTTTGAGGTGGTTTTGCTAAGATTAGGATTGATAGGGCTGGAGTTAGAGCTGATGGGGCTGCGTGCCTGTGTTTGTGAGGATAATCCACTTTGTGTGAAGCCCTTGCTGAGGTCAAGCCCGATGGGAATACTGACGGAGGGGCGGGCGGGGAGCTGGATTGGCTGGTTGGGTTGGGAGGGGTTGGAGGGACCCAGTAAGAGGTCTGTTATGGTCTGCTCGTCAAGTTGTGCCAGCGAGGACACGATGTCATTGATGGTGACCACGTGTTGCCGCCCGAACTCGTCACTCACCACCACCAGGTCTCCCTGCAGCTGCTGCGTGGCCGGGGCGGGGCGGGGCGTGGTGGTGGTGGTGGTGGTGACGTAGCGGGTGTTTATGTGGGTGAGGAACTTGGACCACCCCTTGAGATCCTCCACCACCAGGTTGTCAATGGTTCGCACCATGGACTCGAGGAAGGAGGCTGGCGGGCGCGTGGTGGTGGTGATGCTGCTGCGCGCCGGCCTGGTGCCCTGGGACGCATTATCCGGAACCAGGCGTCCCAGCAGGGTGCCCAGGGTGCGCCGCTCCGCCCGTGGGGGTGACGCGCCTGCCTCAGGGCGCGGCGGAAGCTCCACCGCCTGGGCCTCATCTACGTACTCGTAGTCATAATTCCTGAAGAAGCTGTCGTCATATTCCATGGACTTGTGGTCGCCGTTGTCGTCGCGAGCCACCTGCGCCCACGTCAGGCTGCGGCCATCACGCTCCCCCGGTACTGCCCCAGCACCCGCCACTGCCAGCACTGCCACCCACACCCACAGCATAACGCGGCGTGTGCGTGTCATGACCAGTCACTTAACATCAACACTCACAGCGGCGCGTCACATGTGCGCTGTTATCGTTGGAGTCACCACGGAAACAGTCACGATAAGGAGGCCACACCGCAACACTTCTGAAGCGCAGTGCCCCGCCACACACCCTCCACTGACAGGGGCACCACGCCACACGCCAGGCACTGACCACCCTCACTGACACCCCTGCCGCGCCTTCGTCAGTCACTGCTAGCACGCCCGGGAGACCGTTCAGTGAGTGCGTGCGTTGCGGGAAGTGTGCGGAAGTCCCGTTGCTGAGGCTGGTGGAGACAGGACTGACTGGCAGGCGAAGGGGCGCTCTCTCCCTCCCCCTCGACCCTCTCTCTTTCTCTTACCGCCTCCCCTTCCCTCCCTCCCTTCTCCATCGTACTCTCATGTTCGAGAGAAAGTTGCCCAGGGAATGCACCAGTTTTTGTAGCGATTATTTCAACTGGTGATGGTGCTTTGAGTAAAGGAGTAAAGGTCGCGAAGTCTGTACGTATGTGTGTGTGTGTGTGTGCGTGTGTGTGTGGGGTACTTTATGTTGATGATGATTATGAGGAGGAGAGGGAGAAAGGAAGACGTGGACGAAGAGGAGGAGGAGGAGGAGGAAGTGTACATACATCGTGTCGTCATTCTTGAGCAATACAAGTGAGAAAAGTATAATTTAGCCGCGTCATTGCACGTCGTAAGAGTATTTGTTATCTCGACTGACCGCAGGCTCTCTCCCTCTCTCTCTCTCTCTCTCTCTCTCTCTCTCTCTCTCTCTCTCTCTCTCTCTCTTTCTGTTCCCATTTTCCAGCAGCTTTTTATTTATTTTTTGTTTTTTATTATTATTTATCACCGTTCCACCACCGCCACCACTATCATGCTCCTCCTCCTCCTCCTCCTCCTCCTTTCCCCTCGAGGCGGAACAGCGGCCAGCCACCACGAGTGACCGAGTTCCGCCAGGTAGAAAGTTGCGCTGAACTCCGCCACTCCCCGACTCTCGCATGCATAGAGGGTTCGATCCCAAGTATGTGGTTAAGGATCCTCTATCTTAAGGGGGTGGATCCTGTCTGTTTTTCTCCGTTTTTTATGTTACTGTAGTTGTGGTAGATTTGTTTTTTTGGGGGGGTATATATTTTCTTTTATTTATTTATTTATGTGTGTGTGTGTGTGTGTGTGTGTGTGTGTGTGTGTGTGTGTGTGTTTTGTATTGTTTTATTTCTTTTTTTTTCGTATGTTCGTTTTTTTTATTTATTTGTTTGTTTGTTTGTTTGTTAATGTTGTGTATTGTGTTCAAATATTGCTGTTGTTGTTGTTGTTGTTGTTGCTGTTGTTATTGTCAGTGGGGAAAGTCGATGGTGATATTCTCTCTTTCTCTCTCTCTTTCTCTCTCTCTCTCTCTCTCTCTCTCTGGAATGATTTCTACCAACTACTTTTTTTCCTCATGATTAGTGTGAAATGAACAAGAGAGAGAGAGAGAGAGAGAGAGAGAGAGAGAGAGAGAGAGAGAGAGAGAGAGAGAGAGAGAGAGAGAGAGAGAGGATGGTATGACTAATTTGTAAGATACCACACCCATATCCTTCCTCTCTGTACATTCACTCAGATTCCTTGGGTAACGGATGTATGTATGTGTGTATGTGTGTGTGTGTGTGTGTGTGTGTGTGTGTGTGTGTGTGTGTTTTTTTTTTTTTTTTTTTTTTTTTTTATGTAGGAAGGATACTGGCCAAGGGCAACAAAAATCTAATAAAAAAAAAATGCCCACTGAAATGCCAGTCCCTAAAAGGGTCAAAGCAGTGGTCAAAAATTGGTGGATAAGTGTCTTGAAACCTCCCTCTTGAAGGAATTCAAGTCATAGGAAGGTGGAAATACAGAAGCAGGCAAGGAGTTCCAGAGTTTACCAGAGAAAGGGATGAATGATTGAGAATACTGGTTAACTCTTGCGTTAGAGAGGTGGACAGAATAGGAGTGAGAGAAAGAAGAAAGTCTTGTGCAGCGAGGCCGAGGAAGGAGGGGAGGCATGCAGTTAGCAAGATCAGAAGAGCAGTTAGCATGAAAATAGCGGTAGAAGACAGCTAGAGATGCAACATTGCGGCGGTGAGAGAGAGGCTGAAGACAGTCAGTTAGAGGAGAGGAGTTGATGAGACGAAAAGCTTTTGATTCCACCCTGTCTAGAACAGCAGTGTGTGTGTGTGTGGATTTGTACATAGCTTGTTTCTTATTCGTGAAAGTAAAATTAAATTCTCCTCTCTCTTTCCCTCCCCCCTCTCTCTCTCTCTCTCTCTCTCTCTCTCTCTCTCTCTCTCTCTCTCTCTCGTCAGTCATCATTATCCCATCAACTTCTCTATCTAGCTGTTTATTTGTCCACCTATCCGTCACTTATCTACTTAACTCATCTGCCTATTCATTTATCAACCAATCATTGCAGTTCTTGGTGATCTTTGCTATTCACTCATCTATCTATCTAATGCTTATCTATCTATCTTTCTATCTGGCTATCTGTCAATCTGTCCATCTGTCTGTCTTTCTATCTATCTATCTATCTATGTATGTGTCTTTTCTGTCTGTCTGTTTGTTTATCTATCTGTGCATTATTCATTTTGATTCATGCGTCTCTCTCTCTCTCTCTCTCTCTCTCTCTCTCTCTCTCTCTCTCTCTGGTAGGTAAAGAAGGTGTCAAGTGAAAGTTTTTATGGAGGCAGCGCGTCAGACTTGGTGTGTGACTTGTTTTGTTTGGTGTTAGGAGGCCACGGTGCTCTCTCTCTCTCTCTCTCTCTCTCTCTCTGGTGTTCATTTCCTACTCTGAAAATTATGTTCCTGTTCTTTTCTTCTTTTTTCTTTCCTTTCGTTTGTTTTTCTTTTATTATCAGATGTAAATGCAATTCCTGTTTTGTGTTTTTTTTTGTGATGTTTTTCGTTAATTATATGTTATGTTTTGTTACTGGTGCTTTCATTCTCTCAGTAAAATGTTAATACCATTATTTTGTTAAGTAGTCTTTTTCTGTTTCTATGACACGCGAAGAGGCTGTCAGTAATTGTTGTTGTAGTTGTTGTTGTTGTTGTTGTTGTTGTTGTTGTTGTTGTTGTTGTTGTTGTTGTTATTATCATTATTATTATTATTATTATTATTATTATTATTATTATTATTATTATTGATATCACTAAATTGTTAACATCGAATTATATCCAAGTTATTTGTGTTTTTTTTTTATATATGTTTTCTTTTCATCAGTAACCCCTAGTTGCTTAATTAGTATTCGAGTATTTACATGAATTTTAACCTTTTCTTTTTGTTTTGTTTTTTTCTCCTCATCTTTATGAGTTTGTCATCGCGAAATTTAAATTATCTTTGCCGTTTGAAGTAATTTTTAACTTGTCTTTCTCTTGTTTCATCAGGTCTTAGAAATTTGACAATCTAACATGTTTATTTTACAGATTTTTTTTTTTCTTTTTATGGGAGCTCTTGTGAAAACTTTCATTTTGTATGTAATTATTTTCAACTTTTTGTTCCGTCATTAAGTCGAAGAAATTTAACAATCTAAGTATATACATTTCATAGTAATATCCAACTTTCTTTTACTTTAAATTTTTCCTTTATCATCTTGTCATTAACGAATAAGTAAAAAAAAGAAGAAAAACGACAATCTACGTTCATTACAGACACTGTTTCCTTTGCTTTAATGAATGATTTAATTACGGTAGCCCTGCGACTGAGGGATGTTTGTGAGATGGTATTATGACCTGTACTCAGAAACTCTCTGCTCTCTCACCACGACTGTTTCCAAAGGCCACCGAGCTGGCTGGCAGGGTTCTCAAGACTGTCCTTTTAATAACGTAGAAATTTTCTTAATATGTCATTATAACCGTAAAAATACTAAAAAAATATATAATATAGTTTCAACTAGAGTCTTTTCAAAGTAGTGGATGTACGGCGCAGTGATTCAGAATATAGTAATAATTAATAGGAGAGAAGATTCAGAAAACGGGAGATAGAAGTGTTCTAGGACCTACGTCTTGGTTTGTCGTAGAGAAAACGGCTCAGGCGAAGAGGGGGACTTTAGTATTTTATCACTTATCGTTTCTCGTTTTTATTGCGAGACGATTTAGTTTGGTTAGGAGACATTGAAAGAATGGATGAACATTATGTCCGCAGAAAAAAATTGTATGTATGAAAGTGGATGGATGAAGACGAGGCAGGCCAAAGAAAAGATGGAAGTATAGATGATTTAAGAGAAAGTTAAGTGGAGAGAAGGCCGACAGAGCGTTATGGGGAAAGACTTGAGAGGAGCAGTGACCAGATCATCAACAAGGGAGAACCTGCAGAAGAAAAGAAAAAGAAGACGACGACGTTTTCTCGTTTCTTGTGTCTTTTTAAATGTCTTAGATATGAATGTTTAAATATGTAGTATTCATTTTTAATATTTTTTTCTTTAGCTAGTTTTTTTTTTTTTTCCTCAGACATGTTCTTAAGTCTCTAATAATACACTTGGAAATGTTTGAAATGTGTAATTATTTGTATTTTTGTTTTTGCAGTTTTTTATATATATATTTTTTTTTATTTGTGTACCTTTCTATTCTTGATCGTTATTACTTTTTCCTTTTCTTTTCAAACGCCAGGCTTCAGTTAATAATTTTCTTTCCTTCTATCTTATTCTACATCCTTTCAGTCATTTATCCATTCTTTCTTTTTACTTTTTCTTCTTTTTTTCATTTTTCATTTATCCTTTTTTTTCCGTTTTTTCTTACCTTCTTTCATTTTTTCTTTCTCTTTTTCTCTCCTTGTCTTTTCTTTTGTGATTTAAACAGTACAGGGTGTGGGTACAAAGACCAGAGCAAAATTAAAGTAGTAGTCTGGCAATCTCGGTTAACACATACATACGTACACATATATACATATATTACATTTTATTTATTTACAATTACCATTATTCTTTCACTGGCTTCTCTATCTTGGTGTCTAATGAAGAGAGTGCTTTGCAGGCCGGGGTTGTGATGACCTGCAGAAGGCTGACGTCACCCACAGGTCGCCACCAGTCCTGCCTGCGGCGTGGAGTGCGAGAGAGATAGCAGAAGGGCGGCAAGAGGCTGTTGAAAGGCTCTGTATACCGGCTGGATTACTGCTGGCTGGGCTGATACACTCATCCTCACTGTGCTGGGAGTCTGAACACGGAAGCATCAATGACCTACTAGTTACACACACAGTCTCTTTCTCTCTCTCTCTCTCTCTACGTTAGCATGCTAGCTACAGTTTATTTTTTTTAATGGAATGACTTTTTCCTTCTTGCTTTCTCTCTCTCCCCACGTTTCCCAAGCATAATTTCGTATTTTTTTCTTTTATCTTGTATCATTACCTGTGCACTGCTGCTGCTGCTGCTGCTGCCATGATTACCTCCTGTCGTTACTTGACA
>NC_087189.1:11507381-11509881 GCF_035594125.1 Scylla paramamosain | reverse complement strand
TCCCCATATTACCTCATCTTCTCCCCCATCCATGCGTCTTCTCGGCACCCCCTCCCTCCCCGCTCTTCATCCTGCCCAGTGCCCCACTCTTCCTCCTCCCCACGACCCGTTTTCCTTTCACCATGACAGCCTTGAAAAATTTCCCTCTCACTCGTGTTCCCCTTTCCATCTCCCTCCTTTCTCCCCTTTGCGTTTATTCATGCCTGTCTCTCCTCTCCTTGTGTCTTTTTACCTCTCACTTTTGTTTTTCCTTAATGTTTCTTTCCTCTCCTTTACGTTTATCACGTCACTCATTTTCCCCTCTTCCTGCTTTTCATTCTCTCATCTACCCTATTTTTTCTTCCTCGCAGCTTTCTTTTTCTCTCCCTTTTCGTTAATTCTCCTCTCCTCTCATTTTTCCCTCTCACTTTTGTCAGTTTGCATCGTCACACCTCCTTGCTTCCTGCTTCTCTCCTTGCCTCTCTCTCCCTTATCACCTTATTTGAAATCTCTTTTTTTCGTTAACTCTTTAGGCGTTTTTTCCCTTTCATTTCTATCATCCCCTGTAACCTCACATTATCTTTACCTTTCTGTTTCTCTTTCCTCTCTCTCTTACCACTTTGCATAATATCTCCTTTTCGTTAACTCGCCTTACATTTTCCTTCCTCCCTTTCACTAACTTGCATAAAACACAATCACTAATACTGCAATCTAGCGGCGACAACACGAACTAGACATACGAGGGGCACTTACAGGGCATAGGGGAACAGAGGGGGACTTAATATATCAACATACGGCAGGGGAGCGCGGAAGGGTCTCGCAGGAAGGCAAGGGGGAGGTGCCCGTTGCTTTACTCTGTGTTGTCATTAGTTTGAATGATAGCGGACATGCGAGGTACATGAGCACATCACTCCCTTCGCTGTCAGGCCCTTGGGAGGTATTGGGAAGAGAGGATAGGGGTGTACAGGGTGTCAGGGGTGTAGGAAGGGTGTATCTCTGTGTATCCCGCACTAATGTCCCCGTGTTGTGGTGTGTGGTGGTGGGTAGGAGTGCGTCCATGTCCTGTAAGCTAACTGTGGTCTACAGAGGGACGTGTAACCAGCGGGGGTGTACTCATGTCCCCATACACCGCTGCCAGACTCCCATCTATCATGTTTTCAAATGTTTCGCCTTCTCTTGTTATAGCAGCCCTGGTAGAGGTCATTGGAGCTTTCAAATTTTTAATTTTATTTATTTATTTATTTTTATTTTTATGAATCTAGTGATGGTTTAATGGCTGTAGTGGAAGTTACTGGGGTTTTATGGATTCTAGCGTGTTTAACAGGTTCTGGTGGAAGTGATGGGGGTTTTTAAAGTGTTTTCATAGTTCTGTTGTGAGTTTGGCAGGTTTTAGTAAAAGTTTAAGTTTCCAAAGGTGTTATCGGGAATCCTACTGAGTGTAACAGACTAGTGAAAGTTACCGGGATTTTCAATGGTGCTTAGGGATTAATAATGAATGTTATAAGATTTTCAGGAATGTTATTAGGAGTCTATTAAATCTCTGGATGTAGGTGAATTTAACTTTTTTTCTGGGATGTTTTTATGATTCTTAGCAAATTTATCCTGTTATTGTGGAAACTGCTGTGGTCTTCAAGCGTTTTCATGATCGTTGGCCTAATGACTAATGGAAATTATTAGGGTTTTCCGGGGTATTTTCTTGATTCTAGTACCTCAACAGGCTGAAGTGGAAATTATTGTGGTTTTTAGGGGTTTTACGATTTTGATGACAGCTTAACAACGATCACTAACACTCATATCAAACAAGTCAGTGTCCCACGCCCTAAACCCACCAGTGTAGGGCAAATAAGCCACTAGTGTCCCAACTCAATACTATGACTAATGTCCTACTCGACGAAATATAATATAGAGCCTTACCCCGTCCTTGAATCTCTGGCCCGTATTCTGAAACACTTCTGCGCCGCACCTCCACAATTTCAAAAAGCTCTCGTTGAAGCTACATGACTTTTTAAGATTTATTATTAAATTTTTTTTTAAGAATGTTAACAAGATTTCAAGATCATTAAAACGACGAGCACTTTTTTTTTGAGAACCCGGCAAATTATCTTTGTGGCCTTTAAAAAAAAGTCGTGGTAAAAGAGCAAAGCGTTTCTGAATACAGGCCTCTAGTTTATCTTGGCAGGAAGGACGGCAAGGTCACACCAAAACACCGAGCCACGCTGATCCTAAACACACCTAAACGTCCCACACTCTGGTGTCCCAAACTTCTCATTAACTCACCTGACCTAACACTACACCTTCCTCTCACCTTACCTGCAAATGTAAACTTCCAACTCACGTCCTCTCGGTAATAAAAGGAAAATTAGCTGCCCTGTCGGTGCGGCGCCTCCGCTGCGGTGTAATGGCAGCGAGAGAGGAGGGTGATGTACACATGCGCAGGAACAGGTTTAAATCATAAGGAATCGAAAGTCGTTTATATTTCTAATATTTGTAAAGGTTTAGATTTGACTCATAATTATGATCT
>NC_087189.1:11494881-11497381 GCF_035594125.1 Scylla paramamosain | reverse complement strand
CATAATCTAATATAATACCTCCACCCCATGTTTATTGATGTGTCAATTAGGGGCTCCATTACTTGGAGGTCATACTACTACTACTACTACTAGTACTACTACTACTACTGCTGCTACTACTACTACTACTACTACTACTACTACTACTACTACTACTACTACTACTACTACTACTGCTACTTCTACTACTACTACTACTACTACTACTACTACTACTACTACTAATTCTATTACTATTACTATTCTATTACTATTGTTCTATTACTTGTACTTACTACTGTTATTACTTTTTTTATATAAGAGGGCCATTAGGGAAGGGTAACAAAAATTTTAATAAATAAAAAAAGGGCTACTTAAATGCCAGTTCCCAGATCAATGTCAAATAAAATTATCAAACAGCAGAGGATAAGTGTCTTGAAACCTCCTTCTTGATAGAGTTCAAGTCATAGGAAGGAGGAAATACAGAAACAGGCAGGGAGTTCCAGAAATTACCAGAGAAAGGGATGAATGATTGAGAATACTGGTTAACTCTTGCATTAGACAGAAGAAAGTTTTGTGCAGCGAAACGGCGGGAGGAGTGGAGGCATATAGTTAGCAAGATCAGAAGAGCAATTAGAGTGAAAATAGCGGTAGAAGATAGCAAGAAAAGGGAGGGGGGATGAGAAAGACTGGTGGCGACGATTCAGAACACCCAACATCATAGAATCTGGTTTAGCTATAGATGAGATGTGAAGTTTCCAGTTTAGATTACAAGTAAAGGACAAACCGGAGATATTTAGCATAGAAGAGGGGGTCAGTTGGGTGAGATTGAAGAAGAGGGGATAGTTGTCTGGAGGATTGTGTCGAGCTGAAAGATGGAGGGAATGAGTTTTTGATGCAATGAACAATACTAAGTTTGCTCTGCCCCAATCATAAATTTTAGAGAGATCAGAGGTCAGTCGTTCTGTGGCTTCCCTGCCTGAACTGTTTACTTCCTGAAGAGTTGGACGTCTACGAAAAGACGTGGAAAAGTACTGGGTGGTATCATCAGCGTAGGAGTGGATAGGACAAGAAGTTTGGTTTAGAAGATCATTGATGAATGATAAGAAGAGAATGGGTGACAGGATAGAACCCTGAGGAACACGACTGTTAATAGATTTAGAAGAAGAACAGTGACTGTCTACCACAGCAGCAATAGAACGGTCAGAAAGAAAAACTGATATGAAGTTCCAGAAAGAAGATAGAAGCTGTGTGTGAGTAGTTTTGGAAACCAAAGCCTTGTGCCAGACTCTTGTAAAAGCTTTTGATATGTCTAAGGCAACAACGAAAATTTCACCAAAATCTCTAAAAGAGAATGACTCGGTAAGGAAAGACTAGTACAGCGGCCTCGACGGAACCCATACAGGCAATCAGATAGAAGGTTGTGAAGTGATAGATGTTTAAGTTCAAAAACTTCAGAGAGGCAGGAAATTAAACCCCATCAGGTCCATAAGCCTTCCGACAGTTAAGGCCAGCGAGGGCATGGCAAATATCATTGCGAAGGATCTTAATGGGTAGCATGAAGTAGTCGGAGGGTGGAGTAGAGGGAGGGGCAAGCCCTAAATCATCCAAGGTAGCGTTTTTAGCAAATACTTAAGAAAAGAGTTAAACTTTAGAAATAGATGAGATGGCAGTGGTGCCATCAGGTTAAAATAAAGTAGGGAAAGATGAATAAGCAAAGTTACTGAAGATGTTTTTGGCTAGGTGCCAGAAGTCATGAAGGGAGTTAGATCTTGAAAGATTTTGACACATTCTGTTAACAAAGGAGTCTTTGGCGAATTGGAGAACAGACTTGATTTTGGACAGAAATATAAAGCATATGAGATTCAGGTGGTGGAAGGCTCAAGTATCCTTTGTAGGTCACCTCTCTATCATGTATAGCACGAGAACAGGCTGTATTAAAGCAAGGTTTGGAGGGTTTAGGTCGAGAGAAAGAGAGAGGAATGTACGCCTCCATGCCAGACACTATCACCTCTGTTATGCGCTCAGCACACAGAAACGGGTCTCTGACACGGAAGCGGTAATCATTCCAAGGAAAATCAGCAAAATACCTCCTCAGGTCCCCCCTACTAGCAGAGGCAAAACGCCAGAGGCACCTTCGCTTAGGGGGATCCTGAGGAGGGATTGGAGCGATAGGACAAGATACAGATATGAAATTGTGATCGGAGGAGCCCAACGGAGAAGAAAGGGTGACAGCATAAGCAGAAGGATTAGAGGTTAGAAAAAGGTAAAAAATGTTGGGTGTATCTCAAAGACGGTCAGGAATACGAGTAGTGTGTTGCACCAATTGCTCTAGGTCATGGAGGATAGCAAAGTTAAAAGGCTAGTTCACCAGGATGTTCAGTGAAGCGAGAGGAAAGCTGGTGGTGGACATTGAAGTCTCCAAGAATGAAGATCTCCGCAAAAGGAAAGAGTCAGAATGTGCTCCACTTTGGAAGTCAAGTAGTCATAGAATTTTTTATAGTCAGAGGAGTTAGGTGAG